>NW_015971343.1:0-121628 GCF_000769745.1 Penicillium expansum
GGGGGGGGGTGGGATTGGATAGATAGGAGAAGAGGGAGTTGACGTAGGTGGACTTGTAAACACTAACCGAGTAATAGGAACAGTAGCAACGGGGAATGTGTGCTTTCAAGATGAGAATATCGCGACAAAACAACGATAAGTACAGAATCAAAGGAAAGATTGAGAAAGGTCAAGTAAAACGATGAAGCCTAAAGGTGGAGAGAGAGAGAGAGAAGAGAGGTTAGGGGAAAGGTGTTGTAATACGATACCTCGTATAGGCAATACATACATATACTAGTTAGGGAGAGTATCTTCACCCTAAGTTAATATAGGTTATAGTTATAAAATAATCTAAATATAGTTAACAAATGATTTAGATTCAAGTAGTCAAGTATTATAGAATAAGTATCATAAAAATTCATAAAAATTCATAAAATATAAAGACCAATGCCATATATAGTCCAGAACTCTTATGTTGTATAACTAGTTGGAGATGTATACTACACATGTATTTATGTATGTATTTTACACCTCCGAGTCTCGACTTGTTATCTCTTCTTCACACCCCCCAATTCTCACCGACAGATGTGGGGAGCTTCAACCTAAAGGCTTTTTTTTTTTTTTTTTTCTTCTTCTTCTTCTTTTTTCTTTCTTTTCTTATTCCTTTTCTTTTGATTTGAATATCTATTTTCTAATTCATCTAATTCAATCTTATATTTTCTTTTCAAAATCACATTGACATTGATTTGGGTGTGTGAAACCCAAATTATGCAATAATCTGCGTCACAACTTTTCTCTGTTATACATTCCCCCCCATTCTGTACCTTAGGTACACACAAGATATAGCAAGGGGGCGCAGTCATGGGACCTCCTCAACCCGATCTCAGTTCCAGTTGGAATGCCAACACGTCCGCTGATTCCTCTAACAATGAATCAGCCATTTCATCCCCGGGTCTCGAGGGTCCCGTGGACTCTCCTCTCCATGAAAACCCCAATGCACTAGATCAGCCCGCGGAGGATATTTTGCCCAGAGATCAACAGCAGAAAACGGCCACCTACGATTATGCCTATGAGAAGTCCATGAGTCACGCCGAGGCAAGACTCTTCTATCAACATCATCAGCTAGCCGCGCGGAACGACACCAGCCTGCCTTTGAGCCCAGTGGCCCCAGCCCGCTCAGCAGTCGAACCACACCCCGAAGAGTCATCGGATAACCTCCCGGCCCCGATGAATACTCAAGGCCGGCTTTCTCGGGAGGGATCTATGGTCTTAGAAGAATCCGAACCCTCGACACTACGCCTGCAATCCACCGGTGACCCCGATTCCTCTGCGTCTCATTACCTTGAAGACGATCAAGATGAAGCGAACGATTCTGCCCGAAACCAGGCGGCGCTTCTAAGTGCTATCCATGGACAGGCACCATACTCAGCGGCGGAGGGTCTACAAAGCGCCAGTGTAGGAATTGGAGGCCCTCAGGTTGTTAGTGGATTTGCGTCTAGCAATGATGCTGTGACATCGGAGCTGAATGCTATCTACGGCAAAATCAAGAAACTACTTGATCGGAGATCCCAATACATGGAACTTTCTTTGCAGGGACCCGGCCATGATCCCAAGGACCAACCGGACTGGGAGATATATCCTTCGCCTCCAGAACCAGCCTGGGATGATGGCAAAGAATATCAACCCGGCAACATCCGTGACCCATCTGACCTTGGAGGAAAGAAGAGGAAAATGGGTCAGGACATTGGGGAGGATTTTGACATGGAGGAATTGATGCCTCTACCCAAAGAATCACCCTGGACGTATAGGCTGGATGGCAACAGCGTATATCAGGTCTTTGATTCCGAGGCCGCCGCCGACCAGCAAACACCTATTGTCCAGATCCCCTCGTTGCGCGATTTCTATATGGATCTAGACGCCGTTGTGGACGTGTCGACCGATGGACCTGCTAAGAGCTTTGCGTTCAAACGGCTGTCGTACTTGGAGGGCAAATTCCAATTGTACACGCTGCTCAATGAATACCAAGAGATGGCCGACAGCAAGAAGGTTCCTCACAGAGACTTCTACAACGTGCGCAAAGTGGATACCCACGTTCATCATTCGGCTTGCATGAACCAGAAACATCTTCTTCGCTTCATCAAGAGCAAGATGAGAAAATCCCCGGACGAAGTTGTCCTTTTCCGAGATGGAAAGCATCTGACCTTGCGAGAGGTCTTTGAGAGTATCAATTTGACTGCTTATGACCTAAGCATTGATACTTTGGATATGCACGTAAGTCTCTCATCACGTCCCTTGTCTTTTGATCCTTCAAAATCCATAGATGATGAAGGAAGATGCAATGTTAATGCATCAGTATTTGCTCGTCCTTCCCCC
This sequence comes from Penicillium expansum, assembly GCF_000769745.1. NCBI lineage: Eukaryota > Fungi > Ascomycota > Eurotiomycetes > Eurotiales > Aspergillaceae > Penicillium > Penicillium expansum. The sequence goes on from NW_015971343.1 coordinate 2,353, forward strand.
TTACGCTCACTCTCAATCTACACGTATTACTAGTACTGACTCTGACTTCATAGGCACACACCGACTCTTTCCACCGATTTGACAAATTCAATTTGAAGTATAATCCGGTTGGGGAATCCCGACTGCGTGAAATTTTCCTCAAAACAGACAATTACATCAAAGGTCGCTACCTCGCAGAGATTACCAAGGAAGTAATCTCAGACTTGGAATCTAGCAAATACCAAATGGTAGAATGGCGAATCTCGATCTACGGTCGTTCACTTCAGGAATGGGACAAGCTTGCGGCCTGGGTGGTAGACAACAAGTTGTTCTCGCCTAACGTTCGCTGGCTCATTCAAGTGCCTCGTCTCTATGATGTCTACAAAGCAAGCGGCATGATGGAGAACTATGAACAAGTCATCACCAATGTCTTCCAGCCGTTGTTTGAAGTGACCAAAGATCCTTCTAGCCATCCCAAACTCCACATCTTCCTCCAGCGAGTTGTTGGATTCGACAGTGTGGATGACGAAAGTAAGCCCGAGCGCCGGCTGTACAGAAAGTATCCCATCCCACGAGAGTGGAGTACCAAACAAAATCCGCCTTACACTTACTGGTTATACTTCATGTTCGCCAACATGGCTTCCCTCAACAACTGGCGGAAACGTCGCGGATTCAACACGTTTGTTCTACGCCCTCATTGCGGAGAGGCAGGCGACCCGGATCATCTGGCCGTCGGCTTCCTCTGCTGCCACAGCATCAGTCATGGTATTTTGCTGCGCAAGGTACCTCTCCTGCAATACCTTTACTATCTAGATCAGATCGGCATTGCCATGTCACCACTCAGTAACAACGCTTTGTTCCTCACATACGATAAGAACCCCTGCGCTACCTTCTTCAAACGAGGACTCAATGTGTCTTTGTCCACCGACGATCCATTGCAGTTTGCGTTCACAAAGGAGCCTCTCATTGAGGAATACTCAGTCGCAGCGCAGATCTACAAATTCAGCGCAGTCGACATGTGTGAACTGGCCAAACATTCAGTCGACCAAAGTGGATTTGAGCTCTCCCTCAAAGAAAGATGGCTTGGCTCGAATTGTTCCATACCTGGAACCGCTGGCAATAATGTTGCAAAGAGCAATGTACCAGATATTCGTGAGGCATTCCGACATGAAACTTTGCTCGGAGAATTGTCCTTGTAAGTTTTCCCATGATGTCTTTGGCGTTAATGGAAATTGGGCTAACCGTAATCGTCTCATCAGGATCGAGCGATATTCCGAGGGCAATGGGACCGAAGAGCAGAAGAGCTTTGCTCCAGGTCCACCGGGGGAAGCGGTCCCCTCGAATCAGGGTAAATCCACCCTGAGGGAATGATTAGGAATTATGCAGCAGACTAACTTCTAAATCATCCATTCTCAGATCAGCATACACGTAACCTCGAGCCGCAATCCGAGCTGGGTTCAAATGTAGCCGCCACTACGGATGTCTCCCCTAGTGAGGCCCATAGTGCAAGCCAGATGGCTACCTCCCCATCGACTCCGTCGAAATACCTAGCTCGGTCACCTCGCCTTGGGACGGGTGAGTTCTCGTCTCCTGGTGGTAACCCTGCCCTCGGAGCAGACGGTCTGCCAGAGCAAAAGATTTTCCCGGGTATCGTTCATGAGAGGGCTCGAAAGGGAAACATGCAATAGAATCACAAGTGAGCGGGTTCGAGTGACACATAACACAAACTAGTGGGAGAAAGCGAAACATTGGAGTAATTATAACAATCTTCAAATGGAATTGACTCAGTCTCTCAAGTTAGAAATTAAAGTGATCATCTCCCGACACAATAGTGTCCTCGTAGTAGAGTACCATGGGGCAATGCTGCACATGTACAATCCCGAGCTCTATGAAAAACTCAACGCCCGACGAAATAGCCACAGTTGCGTGGGTTTAATATGCACCCGTTTATGTCAAAAACGCCTCTCAATCATAACATACAAATTATATCTCCCAAGTAATTCAAATGGCCCAGCTACCTTTTCGTTCTGGTAGTCCCCAGCTTTCAAGATTGGTATCCTCTTCCGCCATGCCAGGCTCTTGCCTCGCCCACTCCTGGATATACAGACGGAGAGCTTTCCATCGCGCACAGGCACCCGCGAGGTTGTCCGTCTCTGGGGCTACAACATAGCCTCTAGCATCAGTATGCAAGTCGTCCCGGCGAAGATCTTCGATGGAGATGCCCGAAATTCGGCTGAGTTCGTAGTCATAACAACGGGCAAGGCACGGGTAACCCAGAGACAAGTAATTATAAATTTGAGTCACAAATCCGTTATGGAATTCGGCCTCGATGACTTTCTGGAGGTTAGGGCTCGCCGGCTTCTGGGAATTGTGGTTCCCGGGCGAGGCTGTGAGGCGATCCAGATGTGTATGGGAAGGAGATGGGCTGAGTCCCATGCTAATGCCAGCCTCATCGACACGAGGCATGGGGGTCACAATGCCAGGCATTAGGCCGTGCACTTCCCGCTCTTGGCCCTCGTTCTTGCAACAAGTGCCCATCCAAAGACCAGAACCCTTTCCGCTACCCTGGGACGGCGCTGCGCACCATAAGTCACCACAGCCAGTACAAAGATCCTGTACGCCACGAGAGCCTGCATCAGTGCTAGGGTGTTCACACATTGTTCCCTCAGGTGAGGCGCTTCGAGGAAGGACGATGTCACTGCCAAGCATGGGTGGGCTCTTGCCATTCTTATTGTGCTTTATTAAAGACTTTGGTCGTGCAGATGCACCCATAGCCCGTATCCTCATTTCAGCCTCCTCCTTGTGGTGGCGCATGTACTCAAGTTCCCAGGACAAATCTGCCGAAGATTGTCGTCGAGACTTGACATGATGATACTTCATAGACACATGATCATCGTCTGAATCTCCCCCATCTTCGTCGATGGCGAAATGATCCACAGGCTCGTACACTTGCTCGTTGGGAAAGGCAGCCAACGCTTGCTCCTTCAACTGGATCTGTGCGGATCGAGCGGCAAGAGAGAGCAAGAATTCCGAGAGCTGCTCATCACGCACTTCATGGGGTGCATCGCTCATGTCTAAATCTTGTGTCACTTTATTGGAAGGCCTAGGCGGCGAAGTGCACGCTGAATGCGATCTGGAGTTATCCGAGTCTTCGCTGCTATCAGAGGCGATCGATGGTAAATCCGGTACTCGAAACGAATGTCGTCGGTCTTGTTGTCGACGCAGAAGATTGGAATACGAAAAATGAGACTCGGATGATAGATAAGTGTGGACGTCGGGATTTGGATCTAGCCATGATGTCGTGTCTGGACCAATGATTGTATGGGGTGCGGAAGATTCTACGGCATTGTGCCGTTGGGAAACCCGAATGGGTTTCCCTTTTCGAACCGAGCGAGTGTCGGTTTCTATCAGGTCGGGTTTGAATCTTCTCGGAGCCGCTGATGTATTGCTCTGTGATGGAGAATTCCTCTCCTGTACCTCAGAAGTCGAATGAGACCGTCTAATACTAGCTTTGCTTGTTTCAATTGGTTCCGGTAAAAATCGTTTGACTGGTCGATGTTCACTGGGCTCTTTTGAATGTGGTTCGGGCTTTGATAGATCGGGTTGGTTTGCTTCGCTCGAAGCTAGCTGTTGGACGTTTGAGCTTCGCGAGACGGTTTCGATTGGCTGGACCAGGAATCTCCGAGGGACTGTAGGTGATGCTTGACTTTGTGAAAGTGCCGACCCGAGTGGCTGATGTCGATTATCCGAAAAATTTGGCTGACACTCGTGAAGAGTGGTCAGATCGTGAAGGCTGTCTGTAGGTTGGCACACCTCTCTTCCATCCGTGGGCATGTTAGTTTTCCCGTGTGCTTCTGGATGGCCCATTGTCTAATTGTTGCAATCTATGACAGCTCTGAACCATGCTATTGAATATCAAGAAGATTGAGAATCAGCATAGGGAGGGAGGGGGGCTCAGTTGATTTATGGCATGTTGGGTCTTATCGGGTGTGTTTGTTTATGGGAGAGCATGCGGGGTCGAAAAAGCGGTCTCGATGTGACTAGTACTAGAGAAACAACCTTGGAAAAGGGGGTGTGCCATGATGTAATACATCAGTTATCATAGATTAAAAAGAAAAGTACATCGAAATCATGTCACAAGGTACAAGGTATATAGGGAATTTAAAAAAATGTTGGATTTTGCGTCAGACAATTGCATGTGCAAGTTGTCCGAGTGAAACCCGCGGACTATTGTACTTAGTTATGTAGGTATGTACCTAGGTAAGAGTACATGGTTACGTAAGATACATAAGTTATGCAGTAACCTTGGAAGGTCCACGGTACCTTTCTGATGACATCAGCTCTGTTCCAATACCATACGATACCAAACGCGATAAGGAGTTATCATGATACGATAACCTCATTTCTTCCGGTTCTCTTCGACTCTTCTTTCCTACACTTCTACACTTCTACACGTGTCCAAGTTCAGCAATGGATTCTAAAGACAAGCGGAAATTTGACGAGACTGATGATCCTCTACCCGGATCGATCTTGAAGCAGCGTAAGGTAATCGGACCTTCTCTCCCTCCGCCTCAGGAGGCCGAGGCGGCGAACAGTGAAATCAGCAAAGAAGATGAAGATGAAGATGACGACGATGACGATGACGATGATGATTTCGGTCCAAGCCTTCCTCCGACCGGTCCACTGAAAACCCATGCGCGGCAAGAGCCTACAGCACCTGATACATCTAAACCAGTTGAAAAGGAAAGTCAGCGAGATCAATGGATGCTTCAACCTCCTTCCCATTCCGACTGGTCTTCCAAGGTCGACCCCACACAACTACGAAATCGCAAGTTCAATACAGGAAAATCAGCCACGGCACCTAAGAACATGGATTCCTCGTGGGTTGAGACCCCAGAGGAGCGAATGAGGCGACTACAGGACGCAGTTATGGGCGTGGCTGCCTCAACAAATCAGCCCAAGGACCATAAAGACGCCTCAAACGCAAAGCTGATGGAGGATCAAATCAAGAAATACAAGGTAAATTTTTTTTTGGCATATCCTTTCCTCGGAAAGGCGCTTCATACTTTATTTCTGTCTTCTTTGTTTTTGTTCTAACATAAACATTCTTGTTGTAGGAAATGACTGGGAAAAGCACTCGCCTAGAAAACCCAAATCAGGCCGAGAAAGAAGATGATGATCCAAGTGCGCGCGCGTTTGATCGAGAGAAGGATATGGCAGTTGCTTCGAAGATATCCAGCGCGCAGCGCCGGGAGATGGTAAAGAAGGCTGCGGATTACAACACACGTTTTACCAAGGGCAACTTCTTATAGCTATTCCTAACTACAAACCTTTGAATGAGAACGGAGAGGCCTGCGCCCAATGTTTCATTCACGACTCCACCCAAGAGCGAACGATATAGATGCTCTACACCTTGATTCGGCCTTCTTTCGCTCTTCGGACATAGGGCTGCGGAAGTCGCACCGAACCCTTGTCGCGCGTTACTCGTGCCACAGCTATGTTAAACAACCAATGGCAATGGGCAGGCATCAATGGCCTGCTCAACTGGATGGAATTCAAGCTTACACGGCGACAGTTGTCATCAGGACCAATAACCACATTACTTCGCAGTAGTTACTTGTTTCTCTTCACTCGTGTCTTATTTCCCTTCATATTTAACTCACCGCGAGTGCCATGACGGCCACAGTGATATATTAGATGATTTTTGTCAGCTTATCCTGTAATCAATAATGTCTTTAGATTTGCTTTTATGTACATACCTGAGCAATCTTCCCCATTAAGCTTTGCAAATGATGCAGAGTAACCGGTGCAACCATGAACGTCGCTGTATATGTGTATATTACACCTTTTATACATTTTCCACTACCTATGCTCTATGTTTTGAGGCTAATTCTCTTCAACATACCCTTCATACCCTTCACATAAGTTATGCCTCGCGATCTAATCTTCTCCCTCGGAACGGATATCCCGGCAGACTCAGAGTGGCAAAGTGCGGGATGTGAAGGGCTTAGTCAACCAATCAGAGTGGCTGATATTCACCTTATTCACCTCCAGGGCTTATCCTCGGCCTCCTAATTCCCTTAAATTCCAACCTTTGCAACCTTCCATTATTCCTTGTCCTTATCTCTCTCCCTCAAACATGTCTTTCTCAAATTTAGTATCTGACATTGCCTTTCGTGATGCTCGTGTGGATGATGGCAGCTCGCAAATCTCTCACGCCCGATCCCACCGGTCTCACGCGACCGCTCGGTCGTATGCCAGCACCACAGCCACAAGCGTCAGCATCTCTGGCGAAGTTTCTAGCCAGTTACATTCTGGATACAGCCATCCTCTAACTAGGGCATGGCAGGCCGACAGGCAATTAACAAAGGTCCGCCCTCAATGGTGTTAGAAGACACGTAATCGTACTGGTAACTCATCGCTAATACATCGTCTCTCTAGGATATGCTCATCTATCCGTTGTTCATCACAGACAATCCTGACGAGGAGACCGCAATTCCTTCATTGCCTAATCAACACCGCCGTGGAATCAATCGCCTGGTTCCGTTTCTTGCCCCCCTTGTTCGGAAGGGGCTGCGCTCGGTCATGCTGTTTGGTGTTCCACTCCACCCATCCGCCAAAGATGCATTGGGAACCGCTGCAGACGATCCCGATGGTCCTGTAATTCAAGCCATTCGTCTTCTCCGATCTCGTTTCCCTCAGCTTTATATCACAACCGATGTATGCCTCTGCGAGTATACGTCGCACGGTCACTGTGGTATCTTACGAGAAGATGGAACCCTTGACAATGCGCAATCCGTGGATCGGATCTCCGATGTAGCTATTGCCTACGCGGCGGCTGGAGCTCACTGCGTGGCCCCATCAGACATGAATGACGGAAGAATCCGGGCTATCAAGCTCAAGTTGATTGAAGCTGGTGTGGCACACCGTGTACTTTTGATGTCTTACAGCGCCAAATTCAGTGGCTGCTTATATGGGCCATTCCGTGATGCGGCTGGCTCCTGTCCCTCATTCGGGGATCGTCGGTGCTACCAGCTTCCCCCAGGCGGCCGCGGTCTTGCCCGACGTGCGATACAGAGAGATATGGCTGAAGGTGCAGATATTATCATGGTGAAGCCAGCCAGCAGCTACCTTGATATCATCCGGGATGCCAAGGATTTGGCGCCAGATCTTCCAGTAGCCGCCTACCAGGTCAGTGGTGAATTTGCAATGATTCATGCCGCTGCCAAGGCCGGTGTCTTCAATCTCAAGGATATGGCCTTTGAAAGCACCGAAGGCATCTTGAGAGCCGGCGCTGGGATTGTGATCAGTTACTTTGTTCCAGAATTCCTCGACTGGCTTTAGTTGTGTACTCAACTTGCCATTTTCTCCTTTCCAACACTCTCTCCACTCTAAAAGTGCGATTTTCGGGCTTTTCATTTTCCATGTGATTACAATGGCTGCATTTCTACATCTGACTTCTAATGGGTCGGATGTATTGAATATAAAATGCTACTTGGGACTGGATAGATTCCCTTTTATGTGATACGATGTCTTTCCATTTGGTTGTTAACGATTACCCCTTATTACAATGTTATTAATTATTTTCTTTTTCTTCCCTTTCTGTCCAACCGATAGTGTATCAGATATTTGACTTCTAATTCAGATGTATAAAGGTTTGTAGCAGAATCGAGATTGAGTCGAGGTAAAGAATGCAGAGGCATTGTGTATAGACTGCAAGATGACACCCAGTTCGCCGCATAGAACGCTAATAACATACAAAGGTAAAGAGAAACCATTCGTCAGCGACAGTGGATATCAAAATCAAGATCAGTAAAAAAAAGAAAGAAAAAGAAAAAGAAATCAGATGAAGCTGAAACCGGAGGAAGAAATCCAAGAGCCATAGTTTTGCACTCCCATCTATAGGCGTTGATAGACCTGCGCCGTAGCGGATGATCATTCGACTTTTCCACATGCGAAATCAATACACGTCACTTCGTTCACATAGCAAAGCTGGGTTTTGACCCCTGAAACATGTAACCTGCAATGTTCGTGTTGACAATCTCTCCTGGGGCCACATAAACGCCACGAGCAAGACGAACCCCTGGGTAGATGATGCAACCCGCGCCGACATAACAATCTTCTTCGATAATGACTTGCCGACCTTGATATCGACTTTGCGAGCCTTTGCGCTCCTGCATATTGGGATGAGCAGTTGAACTAATTATTTTGACGTTGGGGCCTATCCATGTATGAGCACCGATGCGGATAACACAGTCATCCACAAACAGGCAATTCTCCGAGATCATGACATCTTCCCCGATGTGGAGGTTATAGCCATAATGACAACTAAAAGGAGCCTCGACAACCGCCCCTTGGCCGATGGATCCGGCAGAGCGAGGCACGCCGGTTCCAGCTGGTGAGTTGATAATGGAAGATGCCGGGGGTACGATGATCTCCTTCAGGAGGCGGTTTTGCTCTTTCGAACTGATGCCGTTGAGCGGATTGCAGGCGTTGTTAAATTTCCATAGTGCGCCTCGGCAACGATCCCTTTCCTCCACAAGGTGGACGTCAAATGGTCGGTAGAGTTTGCCTCTAATCATCTTTTCCTTCTCAGTCTCGTCACTCGATAAAGTACGGCCAGAGAGCTGATGCTCGATACTAAGTGCCATCCGAGCCTGCGCCTGGGGACTATGGGTGTCCACAGTCGCTGCGGGCAATGTTCGTTGCTCGGGCCCATTTTGGAATAACGGCATATTGGATTTAGGATGAGATGGATGACTGAGGTCCCGAAGTGAAGAGATGACCGGATAGTCAGGTTTGGGGCGTCCTTCCCGCGATAGCTCATGGATGGGTGGAACCTCCCGATAATCGACCACTTTCGCCATGGGTTCGGGCGGATAAGGTGGATGACTGGTATTGGACCCAGTCCCTGGGCCAGCACTTGGCCAAGCTTGTTTTGACCACGCATGATTGGATGGTGTAACTGTTGGGCTGGTGTTGTATTGTTGAACGGGGCGCTCATTTTCCTCCACCACCAGGGGCCTGATTTTTGTCGTGTCGACATGCTCCACTAGGTTAGGTTGTCGATCTTGGTGTCGAGGGGTTTCTTGCATATACGGGCCATTGATGTCTGAATAGCCTTCTTTGGATTGCAAAGGGATCGGGGTTTTTGAACTAGATGGCTTTTGCCAGGTGCTTCGGGATGAATATCCTTCACACAGGAAGCCCCCACGAAGACAGTTGTTGCCTACAATTCATCATTAATGTCGCTCCTTCGGACAGGGAATAATTTATAAAGACAAGAAAAAGAACGGGGAAGCTAGAGCCATTAGGAGTGGACTTACACGCCGGATGTTGCTCGTCGCATTTCTTTTTTCTGCGGCGGCAGGTCATACAGCCTGTCTTCGTTCGGTTACTAAATACCCGCTTCCTCTTTGGAGCCACCTGCATTGCCCCATGTCGATCTGGCGCATAACTAGGAGAGGACGGCTGTTGCACGCCGGGGGTCGACCGATTTGTCATGGACCTTTCTTGCCCTGCCTCGCGTTGAAGAGCGTCTGCCAGGTGGGCATCTGATGGATCAATTTGCTGGGCCCGTTGTGCCTGGGTGATCAACTGAGAATCATATTCTGACCAAGGACTATTGGCGGAGGTCTGGCCCGCATCATTGCCCTCGGACCGGTGAGATGGTGTTGCAGAATGATTGCCCCGCTCCACCTCCGAGACCGATCCTGGCAGGCCATTCGGATTGGGTTGATTGATCTCAGTAGGACGGTTTACCGGACTCCTGGAGGCGTTCGCGGAATCTCGTTCTCGGGACTCTGATCTCTTTCTCTTATTCTTGTTGTGAGAGCCGCTGGGCGAGGATATTTGTGACCTTTCTTGATCATTGGCAGGATCATCCCGATCATCTCGGCTGGGATCTAAGTTGGTCTTTTCCTGGGTGGATACACGTTCTCCATTGGGGATGGAGCTAGGTGTTGGCCCATGCCCATTCCCATTGCCATTTCCAGAGATCACGGGTTCTCTGCCATTAACTGCGGTAAATCGGGATGGACTGTGCTCCGTCCCCGTTTCGGCCCCAGAGTCGTGACTACCATTCATGACGGGTGCAGTAGCAAGAGCCGTCATCATAGAAGCCAAAAAGCAAAAGATAGTAGGAAAAGGAGAAACCAGAGACCACAAAGAATAGGGCTGAGGTTACACCGAGAGGTGTAAGAGACTATTCAAGTAGATGGGAGATGGGTATAGGGAAGGTTTCCACTCAATTGCCAAGAAATAGCCCCCAAATATGAGAGATAGTCTCCAAAAGAAGAGAAGAGAAGCCTTGAAAGGTTCGGAAATACTTCCAATATCTTAGTACAGCTCTTTGTTGACGTGGAATTGCAAGTTAAGTCACCTGGGTGGGGCGAGGAGATCGGGAGATTATCAGAGATAGTATACAAGATGTGTCGAAGGAGCATTCAACAAAGTGGTGTTCTTTTTTTAAATAGAAAAAGAAAAAAAAAAAAACGTCAGAAAAGAGATATAAATGCGAAAGAAGTAGCAAAATGCTCAAATATAAAGAAGATAGAAAGAGAGAGAAAGCCAAAGGAGAATGGAAGAGACGGAAAATGGGGGAGAAGAGGGAGGGGGGAAAGCGACTAATAAAAGAGAAGGGGGAAAACACCGAGCTAGGACCCTCTCTCTCCCTCTCTCTCTCTCTTTTTTTCAAGGAAAAGTACAAAATAAAATAATAAAAAATAATAAAAAAAGGCAGTAATCTCCAAATGACTAGAAGGAAAAAGAGGAAAAAAAAGGGAAAGGGGAAGTTGGCGCGCGATCGGCAATGACGGCGTCACAGGCAGCACCAATCGGAGAAGCGACCAGCCGTGTCCTAGTGAGGCGCGGGTCTGAGACATGGCCCATCCGCTTTGGACTTGTTTTCTGCGCGCGTTCCCAGTTCTTTTCCCCCTCCCTCAATTTTCTTTTTGCCTACATTCGCCATTGGCGCCCGTGTACGCGGTGTCCCGCGCATAAGGGCGGTTATGCGCTTAAAGAGTATTCAACTTTTGTTATTATTTTTAAAGGGTATGTTTTATAGTAATGCTTCTATTTAATTCTCCTTGTTAATATTATTTCATCTTCCTCCTTCTAATTCTTCTCAAAGCCTGAAGTTTTCATGGATCTGGCGCCCATCTCGGGAATTATTGATGACTGCAGCGTGCCGCGGCGCTAGGACCAAGGAACTAAAATCACTAGAGGAGTCGGCTGAGCACGGATGCCTCTTGGGCGCTTTCAGTGAGTTTAGACGACTTTTCTTTGTTTTAATCAGATGCAGAGTATTTCTTTCTATCATATGTATTCTTATGGAAGAATCTACATATATTCATATATAATGTATGATATACAATATGTAATATATAGACTGTTGGCACCTGATTCAGCCAACTTTCAGAATTCTATCACTATCACTATCACTTTTTTTTTCTCATAATAGCACCTATCATAAATAATACAAATGTCAATGTCAATGTAAAAAAAAAATAGAAATAATATCCGATGGGAGAGAAATGTAGTGGATAATATCTATAGGTACATAGGTACGGAGGAACTAACTATACACATACATAGTACTCCGTACGGAGTAATGTATGTTGTACGTTGGATGTATCCTCTGGGTAAAAAAAGGGATTTGGAGAGAGCTTGTGCTGACTAAGACCTCAACGAGACTCCCGGGAGAGGATCAACTTCAAACATCCAACGCGCTCTCACCGCCAGAGTCTGCGATAGCTTCCTTTTTTTGACCCCCAATCTCGTGTTTTTTTTTTTGCCTTCAGAGTCTGGTAAGCCTTGACCTGGACTCACCTCCCCTGATTACCCCATCCAATCATTTCTCATCCTGACATCGTGCTGACCCCAACCCCTCTAAAGGATCTCTCTACCCCACCGATCACACTTGCTTCTTGTTCCCCTCCATTATTTGATACTGCCCTGCAGCCGCCCTGGCACCCCCCATATCCTATTAAGGCGGTTCCCATCAACCTCCACTCTTGACTCTCGTGTCTCAAACCCCATTTCGTCATCAGAGGCGACATCGCCAGCCTGCGCCAGGATGTCGATTTCGGTACAAGAGCTGGACAACACGGTCCGAGCTTTGTTTGAAGGCAAAGGTGCCGTGGTAAGTTGAAACCGTCTGCTCTACACTGCTTGAATTGTAAAATTCATGGCTTCTTTCTACCCCTCACAGAAGCTCTGGAGACAATAACACTGACACTTATTACCGCGCCTAGCAAAACCAAGCACAGCAGACTTTGACAGAAGTAAGCGCGCAGCCCCTCCACAACCTTATATGAATTGAAAGCTAATTATCCATGTGCTCTTTAGTTCAAGCAAAATCCCGATGCCTGGGTTACCGTGGGCAATATCCTCCAAGAGGCCTCATACCTTCAAACCAAATGTGTGTTTCGAGTCTTTGGCAATCTCCCCATGCCTTCAAATGCCTGGAAAAGACTTGCTGACCCTAAGTAGACATTGCTCTCCAAGTCTTGGACAATGTGATTATGACACGATGGAAGGTCCTGCCAAGAGACCAATGCCAGGGTAAGGACTGCCATGGCCTAGTTTTGTCTCCCGCCCTATACTAAGATTGTTCTCCATAGGTATCCGCAATTTCATTGTGAGATTTATTCTCGAGAACTCCGAATCCGAAGAGAAGATCCAATCGGAGCGCCCTCTATTGAACAAGCTCAATCTCGTTCTCGTCTCCATTCTAAAGCAAGAATGGCCACACAACTGGCCCACTTTCATCAACGAGATCATTTCTTCCTGCCATGCCAGCCTTTCGATCTGTGAAAATAACATGACAATTCTCCGTCTATTGTCGGAGGAAGTCTTTGACTTTTCGCAAGATCAAATGACCTCAGCCAAGGCACGGAACTTAAAGACCTCCATGACCTCGGAATTTGCGTCAATCTTCCAACTGTGCTCCGAGGTTCTTAACACTGCCAACCAGCCCAGTTTGGTGAAAGCGACCCTTGAAACTCTCCTTCGATTTTTGAACTGGATCCCATTGGGCTACATTTTCGAAACGCCCATCATCAACACTCTTCTCACCCGATTCCTCGGAGAGCCCGAGTTCCGAAATGTGACTTTGAAGTGTCTGACTGAGATTGGTGGCTTGCAAATTGGCACTCCTTACAACTATGACGAACGATTGGTGCACATGTTCACCGAAACCCTCACCACCGTTTCCAATGTCATTCCTCTGTCCCTGGACCTGAAGCAAACATATGCCATGAGCAATGGAAGAGACCAAGAGTTTGTATCAAACTTGGCCTTGTTCCTCTCAAGCTTTTTCAGTGCTCACCTGGATGTATGCTCCTCCTCTTCTCCAACGTCTTGTTTTTGTTCTTACTTTTACTAATTCCCTACTGTCTTTTCTAGCTCATCGAAAAGTTGCCTAACCAAGATTACCTTACGCACGCACACTTCTATCTGATTCGGGTCAGCCAGATCGATGATCGGGAGGTGTTCAAGATTTGCTTGGACTACTGGACAAGGCTTGTGCAAGAACTTTACGAAGAGATGCAGCAGCTCCCAATTACCGACATCAATCCGCTAGTATCCATGAGCGTTAGTGGGTTGGCGAACGGTGGTGCCCCCAACCCCACTACCCTCGCAAACTACCCCTTGCGCAAGCACAAGTACGAGACTGTGTTAACAAACCTTCGCACCGTGATGATCGAGAAGATGGTCCGCCCAGAAGAGGTCTTGGTTGTTGAAAACGACGAGGGTGAAATTGTGCGCGAGTTCGTCAAGGAAAGCGATACGATCCAACTTTACAAGACGATACGCGAGTGCTTGGTCTACCTGACCCATCTTGATGTGGTCGACACGGAAACCATCATGATTGATAAACTGGCCAAGCAAGTTGATGGAACCGAATGGTCGTGGGTGAACTGCAACACGCTGTGCTGGGCTATCGGTTCTATCTCTGGGGCCATGAATGAAGAAACTGAGAAACGCTTCCTGGTAACTGTAATCAAGGATCTGCTTGGTCTCACAGAGCAGAAACGTGGAAAGGACAACAAAGCCGTGGTGGCAAGTAACATCATGTACATCGTGGGACAATATCCCCGGTTCTTGAAGGCTCACTGGAAGTTCCTGAAGACTGTCGTCAACAAGCTTTTCGAGTTCATGCATGAGACACACGAAGGTGTCCAAGACATGGCTTGCGATACGTTCATCAAGATCGCCAACAAGTGCAGACGGCATTTCGTGGCACTCCAGCCTGGTGAAAGCGAACCTTTCATCGAAGAAATTGTCCGAAACATGCGCAAGATCACCATGGACCTTTCCCCGCAACAGATTCATACTTTCTACGAAGCCTGTGGCTACATGATCTCGGCTCAAGGTCAAAAGGGTCTGCAAGACCGCTTGACCGAGAACCTGATGGCGCTCCCCAACACTGCCTGGGATCAGATTATCGCAGAGGCAAATCAAAACCCGGCAATTCTCCAAGATGCTAACACCATCAAAATTGTCGGAAACATCATGAAGACTAACGTTGCAGCTTGCTCCTCGATTGGTACCTACTTTTATTCTCAGATTGGCCGGATCTATCACGACATGTTGAATATGTACCGTGCTGCCAGTCAGCTAATTAATGATGCTGTTGCAAGTGATGGTATTTAATCCCACTCACCGTTGACGAACACCCGAACTTTTTGGCTAACCCACAAACAGGAGCCATCGCCCCGAAAACCCCCAAGGTCCGAGGACTTCGGACAATCAAGAAAGAAATCTTGAAGCTCATCGACACCTACGTGGACAAGTCAGATGACCTTGAGATGGTCAATGCCAGCATGGTACCGCCGCTCATGGAGGCTGTCCTGATTGATTATGCCCGGAACGTTCCCGATGCACGCGAGGCCGAGGTTTTGAATGCCATGACTACGATCATCCACAAGCTTCACGTATGTTCCTTTTCCCTGTTTGTTTGGCCTGATGGCTGGCAATTCCTTTCATTTGATGGCCTGTCGCATCGCATACTTGCACCTTGCTAACGAGTTAATCAGAATCTGATGGAGGATAAGATCCCCGCCATCATGGACAGTGTTTTCAACTGCACTCTTGAGATGATTAACAAGGACTTCCACGAATACCCTGAGCACCGGGTCGAGTTCTTTAAACTGCTTCAAGCCGTCAATCTGTACTGCTTCCAAGCGCTTTTGAAGCTCGATGCTGCGCAGTTCAAGTTTGTTATTGATTCGTGCATGTGGGCATCGAAGCATGACAACCGCGAGGTGGAGAACACTGGTCTTACAATGTGCCTGGAGCTGATGAACAACATGGCCGAAACTGACCAGCAAACCTCGAGCATTTTCTTCCGCGAGTTCTACATCGCAATTCTTCAGGACGTCTTCTTTGTCCTCACGGATAGTGACCATAAGGCTGGTAAGTAATGTCCTTTGTCCTTGATATGAAACAAGAAGCTTACACCATGATCTTTTAGGATTCAAATCCCAGGCCATGCTTTTGTCGCGCATGTTTTACTTTGTGGAATCAGGCAAAATCCAGGAGCCCATTTATTCCCCCGATCAAGCCCCGGCCGGAACTTCCAACAAGGAATTTTTGCAGGAGCACATCGCAAATCTGCTCAAGAATGCATTCAGTAATCTTCAAGAGTAAGCCACCACCACCACCCTCGATGTCTATTGAAAGCAAAACAGTACTGACTTTTCCCACCAGAACACAAATCAAGCAGTTTGTTCTTGGACTGTTTGCATACACCGATGATCTAAACAAATTCAAGACTCACCTTCGTGATTTCTTGATCTCCCTGAAAGAGTTCTCCGATGACAACGCGGAGCTGTATGCGGAAGAACGGGAACAGGCGGTGCGTGATGCCCAGGTCGCCGAGCGCGACCGAGCTATGAAGGTCGGGGGCCTGTTGAAGCCCTCGGAGATGGATCAGGAGGATGAGCTATGACTGGACCAAGAACTGCGTACCGAGTTTGTTGCTGCCTCTACTGGTTCCCCTGGACATGAGCAAGAATCAAGGTTGACTTCCCAGAATGACGGCCTTGACGGCTGGTCCTTTTACGAGCTCTAGATCATGGGAAGCCATGTGTTGGTGCAACCTAAGGAGGCTTTACTCTGGAAAGATGTGTGTGAATTTATCCTTTTTATCTTTTCTTTTTTTATCACCCCCTCCGCCATGATTGGCTATCGGGCATGCAAGATAGACCCATTCCCTAGCTGAGCGGGTTCTTTGAGGTTGGTGCATCAAGGCTCCACGGAACGGATTTACCAATTTTATCCAATGTGTACTTTGCCTATCCAAGGCGTGAGCTTGTTTGATAGCTTTTAACGTCAAATGATCAAAAAATATCTCCAATCCTGCAATTCAGAGATACTTGTGAAGTGAACCACGCGTAAATTTATAGACTAGGAGAGAGTTGGTCATTTACTTTGGCATCTCTTCGGCCATTTTCGCCGCCTATATTCTAGCTACAACACCTATAAGGGGAAGAATATCTTAAAAAAGACATCCAAAATATAATATCTTAGAATCCATCAAAAAAGACTTCAAAAAGACGTTTCAAGGCCACTTATGTGATCGACTCTTCTCAGTCCATCATATGTTGTATACATGTGGAGAGATTGGAAGGCGGTGAGTCCTTATCAGTTGCATCATCCAAAAAAAGTACCCTTCAGACGGATTTCATGATTTTATGATTCTTTGGTTCTTTAAATCACCTCAATCTATTCCATCCTAATCACAATGTCTCGAACACGCCATCCAATGGCCCCAAGTTCATTCCAAACCACAGAGTCTTCCCGAGACTCCCCAACAACCCAATTTCCAACCCTCAGATTACGAGCAGAGGAAGCACCAACCGACACCAGTGAAGCATCCTCGTCTTCTCGACGAATCAGATGGAGTGAAGATGTTGTAGACAACGAGGGTATGGGCAAAAAGAGCTCAAAAGGTGTGAAACTAATTTATCCATTCTATTCCATTCCATCACTCCCCGCAACCAGCAACAATCTAACTGCCACCAGTATGCTGCATTTACCACAAAGCCCGGCCAGTGGGAGAAAGTAGCTCAGAAGAATCTTCATCCAGTTCATCCGATAGCGACAGCGAGAGTGAAGATGACCGTCGCACTGCCAGAGTGAACCGCGCTCGCCACACACACTCACACAACGGAGGACGGGAACCCCAGGGCGAGCACGAGCACGCGTCCCACGCTGACGAAGGGTGTTGCCCCGAAGATCACAACCCTAAACCGAAGCGAAATCGCAGGAAGCCGAGTCCGAATGCATATGAGAAGATGCCCAAGTCGTCGAAGAATCAGAATCAGAATCAGAATCAGCGCCAAAGTCATGCGCGGGGTACTTGATCTTGTTTTTTTTTTTAGGGGGGGACAGACACATGATCATCTAGTTGGTGGCATGCAGAACAATGTACAACGGCATGATCAAGGAGTCACGGGAAGGGCACACTAAACCCTGTTACGGTGCGCTGCATGCGATTCAATGGTTGAATGGTTATTGAGCGAGCTACTTGGCCTACTTGAGACATTTAGACACAAGATAATGAAATTTGGATTGAGAAGATCGGCATCGCAGTGAGGGGGTATCTGAAACATAACTGCAGCCCGGTTCGGTCTATAATATGATTGTACATGGGCAAAGGATAGAGAAATCCTGTGTCTGCAAGCGCTAAAGCGGACTTCATACCATCATGCTTTTTCTCCTTGCAACAACGCGCTGACCACGTCTGACGTCACTGGTTGTAGAGCCCGGTCCAAATGAATCCTCTTCTTCTGGAGAGTCGCCGATTGGGGATTGAGGTTCAACCTGGTCAACCTCGTATTGTGCCATGTTTCCTGCTGTACTTGTGGGGTTTGACGAGTGACGCCGAGTCTGACGTGTGGAATTCAATGGTTTTTGGCAAACTTGAGTCGAGATATCTGCGAGACTGTCCTCGATTTCTTTTTTGAGGCCAGAGTTTGGGTTCCCCGCATCACTGGCGTCCTTCGGGGTCGATGAAACCTTGCGTTTCCTCCGGGAGACCATTGCTAGCAGCTGTTCTGAGGATCCATCCATGGATGACAGATCTGAGCTTTGCGCCGCAAGAGTGAAATCAGCAGGGAGGGTGCCCTCTCCTCCACCGTCCAAACTTTCCCGAGCTACCTGGAAACTGGAGGACCTTCGCGATCCAAGTGCAACAGCGTCAACCATTTCCTTGGTAGGGCGGCGCATCTTATCCCGTAGGTTAGGCTCTGCATAGCTAACCACGGCACCACGACGTCGGGATGGCCGAAGAATCGCAGACTCTTCCTCTGTGTTCATTGCATTCGGATGGGGTGACAGTACTGGTTGGGATAGGGCTGGCTCCTCTAGCTGGGGAGGGGTAGGGCGACTGGCGCGCTTTTCTTTTGAAGCGGCGATTCTGGACACTCGCGGCTTTGGATTGGTAGTCTTGCCACTGAGTTTTTCGACATCCTTGGCTTTCTGTGGCGAGTTGTTATTCTCATCACCTTTGGTGGACCTCTGTATAAGCTTAGAGTCCTGGTAGGAAGACATGCGGGCCTTCTTGGGAGAGCCTATGTTGGAATTTGCACTCTCTGTTCCGGTTGTTAGCTACACTCCTTGTAGGAACGGAACTAAAAGAAAGTAGCACATACTTGGTTCGAGGACCTTCCGCATAGATAAGACAGGAGTTTTCGATCCTCTTGTCACTTCAACGTGGCTTTTTATGGGTGACTGGTCTCGCTGTGTATCTTCCACTGGTTTCGTTTGCTTTTTTGGGCTATGGCTGGGTCGGGTGAATTGGAATTCGTCATCATGAACATCAAGGTTGGACGTGAATCTGTCATCGTCTTCGGGTATGTATTTGCGCTTCGTCGAAACCGATGTTGCTTGCTGTGTTGTATCGATAGGTGGACTTGGTTGCCGATATGTTGGCGCGGGGCTAATTTCAGGCGCAATAATCGAGCTCGACTTCTTTTTCTTCTTGCGTGTCTCGAGAGTTGGAGGAAGTAATGGCTCGGGTTCTTCGGGTATGTCATTGTTGATTTCGCTCCTGAATGTTGATTCTGGTGGCGATGGACTTGAATGTTCCATGGGCGCATATCCTTCCTCCGGCATAAAGCTGAACTGTGGCGGAGAATCTAGAATGCTGTGTTCGTCGTGGACCAGGCTGTCGAGCTCTTGGGGCCTAAAGAAGATGTTAGCAACTTGGAGTGGAAAACCTCAAAGATCCTTACTCCAGAGTCCGCCGAGGGTAATATTTGTCCTCAACGATGGCAGGAAGCCTCCCATCTTCGCCTTCCATCATGTCTTCTGTCCTAGGTCTCGACTCTGCCGCCCGCTTTGGCCTATCAAACTGTTCGTCGCAAAGTTTCCCCACCTTGCGAGGCAATGAGCCCAAATCTGCCGCCAAACTGCTCAACTCGGCTAGTTTGGCATCCAGCTTGGATTTGATATCGTATATTCCATTGTGTAGCATTTTCCCTGCTTCTAGTCTTTCGGTTTCCTGTGTAAGATTGATGACCTGTTTTCGAAGCGACACATTTTCTGAAAGTAGATGCGATACTTCTGACTCTAGGCTGCGGATACGGAGAGACTGCAAAGAATTCACCCTCGCGATTTCACGGTTTTGTCGCACAAATCGTCGCTTCACTGGATAGAAACAAAGGAGGCCACACGTCAATTGCTAACTCAAATATTGTAATACAGTGGTAGATTGCGCAAACTTACGGGCATCAATGGACTCGGCCGGAGCTGCATAGTCATTCAACCGAGCCATGATGTAGGCTGGAGGGCAGCGACCACTGCGTAGTCAGATAGATGGAAAGACAATCCTGGTGTGCAGGTGGATTGAACTTGAATTTTATATTGAGTTCACAAATCACACACCAGGAAATGACTGTGTGTTGGGGGGGGGGTTGAGTCTTGAGTATGTATGGGATACAAAGAGAGAGACAGAAGGTAAACAGCGTCAAATGCCAAGCCCTTGTTGATGTTTGTCCGCTTTTGGTTTAGCGTGCCCATCCAGTGTTTGGATGACTCAGCGCCCCTCCCAGCCCTGGAGCCCTGAAGCCCAAGCACCTTGGAGTTGTCCGAGGCACGCGGGGACTTTGAGGGATCGAGATCGCGTTCTTCGTACCTGCTCTTTTGTCTCACTACGACTTTCCCATAATGGTATATTCCTCACGACCAACCTCGATGCTCCCAGGCGCTCCCGGGGGCTCATCTATGCGCCAACCCAGTGGTTCGCAATCGCAGCAATCTTCGGCGCTGTCGGCCCGCATTGCAGCCAAAAAGGCGGAGCTAGAGAACCTACGGCAACTACGCGATCTGAGTGGAACATTGGCGATTCAGATGCAGGCTTTGGAAAATAAGATCTCCACACTGAAAGATGGCACCGAAGGTTGGCCTACCTGTCCCTTGATTCGGGTTGGTCGCTAACTGTACCTTAATTAGCTGTTGCATACGTGCTTTCCAACTGGGATAATGTTATTAGGGCCATCACCCTCGCCTCGAGTAAGTGCTATTTTCTAACGTTGGAATTCCATACTGATTCTCATCCTGTGAATAGGCAAAGCAGGCGGACTCTACGAACCTACCGAATCGGATAATAAGAATGTGGAGAAACCGCGCAACGACCCTCGCCTGCCATCAACGCTGGTTCGCATTCCAGCTGAGCCACGTGATAAGACTGGGGAGTGAATCAGTGACATATCTCTCTCTGCCTTCGACTCCAACCCAGCTGAAACACCCTGAATGATCTCATCTTTTGTGGCACACCTGAATCTTTTGTGGCGGTTTTTCAGGCACCCCATGCACTCGATTTTTCTCTCCGGGTTATCTCGCCCATAAGTCTATCGGGCTACAACATACAGAATTGGTGATTGCATTTTAAGAATGTACTCGGACCTACTTGGCCCGTGTCAGTAGGACCAATCAGTGGCCCTCTCAAAAAAAAGACTATCAAAGGAAGAGAAGAGTTCCTTCGAGATCCAATCATGGGGCTTCTAGTCATCTTTCGCAGAAAGCACGATTTTATCGGAGAATCAACGAGGCCAGCTGATTCCGATGCAGAGTTTGGCGCATGCAATCAAGATGGTTATCTCGAAATGGGGAACAAATCAGAAGACAGGGATTAAGGAGATCATTTCTTCCCCCCCCCCCCCCCCCCCCCCCCCCCCCCCCCCCCCCCCCCCCCCCCCCCCCCCCCCCCCCNCACTACTGCATAGATAATCGTTGGTGCAGGAATAGCTGCATAGCAAGAATATGACTGGATGTCTTAATGAGGATGTGATTGGTGCATGATAGAGTGTATAGCTCAGTATGTAACACTATATACTCTGTGCATGGAACAATAGTTACAAGTTAATAGAGTCTAGGTTTTTTAGGCCATCATGAGACCAGGGGCAGAGCTGAATGGCGCTATGATGGCGATCTGAGGAAAATTCTAATTACCAGTTCGAGGTTCCTGCAGATTTTAGGGGCAACAAAAGGCGAACAGACTCTGCCTATTTAGGTACCTACATATATAGATGTACATACGTACCTCAGGTAGGTACGTACCTTGGGGGAAATACTTGGATTGAAAGTACTATTATAAGTTGATTACATATAAACTATATAGCGTTATAATGTGTCAGGTACTTATATCGAGAGTACCTAGAGTACCTTCGTACCTTTGAAGGTTAATACCTCAATACCTCGTATATTCCTTTTTTTTGTCTTTTTTTTTTTTTTTCTTTTTAAGCGCCCCAAGCACAATAATTCCCAACGCCCCCTCTTTTTCTTCACAACGTGGACTTCAATTCGACATGCGCGATTATATTTCCCCGCAATAGCCGTGTGGCTTTGGTATTTTGTACCTACATATTATTTATGATTATTGCTATTATTGCTATTATTGCCATTTCTCTTACCCTAAAAGAGGACCCCGTTGCCCATTCCATTGCGTGGTATGGCATGATCGCTGTGTGACACTTCAACAATGTCAGTCTTATGAGGTGATCTTTTAGGCTTCTTTACTTCTTTACTTCTTTACTTTATTTCTTGGCTTTTGAGCTTGGATCTTCTCTCTTCTCTCTTCTCTCTATTCTCTTCCTATATACTATCTTCGCCATCTTCACCATCCTCACTATCTTCATCATCCTCATCATTCTCATCACCTTCACTATCCTCATCTCTAAACCCCTCAATCTTGCAACAATACAACCTTTCAACATAACGTCCCTCACATCTCATTGCTATCATTACCCTCATACACCATGTCGACTGAATGGTCTTTGGACTTCTGCCTGGTCTGTGACCGTCAGACCCTGGGCGCTCCCTACTGCTCCCAAACATGCCGTCTAGCGGAGCTGGATGAGATATCGGATGGAATGTCACGAAGATCGAGTGCAGCGTCCACACATTGGTCTGAGATCAACCAGGCCCAAGCTCAAGCCGAGACCAACACCCCAGACACCCACAACCCCTCACGAATCCTATCCGTCTCCTCATCTCAAACCTCACTCTCTTCACTAAAGAGCAACACATCCAATTCGTCCAACGTGGCCGACCGGCTCCAGGATGAATTGCGCGATTATGCATCTTGCTTCGACCAAGTCCGCGACCTGAAACGGCGCATGACTACCACATAATTTCAATTCGAACTCAAAACTCGAAAACTTGTGCTTCTCGAGCTCGTCATTTCACATCTGGATGACACCGAGGGCAAATGCATGCAGCTCTCATACTGCTTTTTGATTATTTGCATATCCTGGGGATAAGGCGTCATTGCTGGAAAAGATACACCATTTCCTTGTCTATTTTTGATTTTCTTTTCTCTTTTATTGTTTTTTGGTGTTTTTCTTGTGGATCAACCCTATCCTACTTGGTCTTTTCTCACGAACCTATACCCCCTCAATTGTTTATATATATATCATGATCATCGGAAGGAGTTGAATCCAGGGCCAAGGTGCCTCACCTAATTAGTTATCTACCAGATTGCCTATAATCAAAAATGGAATTTTGGATGACATCTTGAAAGAAAAAGAAACACCTTGATGTTCTCAATAGATTACTAGCAATGCCCAACCCTTTGGGTATGTTGAATGTATGTGTCATGTCAATTTCCCACGTCAGTCAAGTGTGGGTACCCTGAGGAATGTGTCCGATGTTAACCAACCGGGAATGTTAAATATACTAAAACCACAATTCCTCGACCCATCAACGACAGCAAAGCTGTATGGAACCAGCAATCCGAGATGCACAAGCACAAGCTCTAGCCCAAAATCGCCATATACCCCTCGGCCATCTCTCGACCGTATTTGGCTCTGTGCAGAAGTCCCTTCCCGCCCAACTTGATGCCAAAGACCAAGTGGGCACCGTTTACTGCGCAAGAACATTGGACAGAGCCTTTTCATTCCTCGGCACAAATCGGACCTTGTATTTTTGAGGAATGGCCACCAAACTAGTCGGATCCGAGTTACCCCGGAGAGGGTGACAGTCTGTTGTACCATGAGGTTCGAGGTGGAAGCTGTTAAGGGTGCGGATGAAGACGAGGTAGAGCTCACGATTGGCTAGCAGTGAGCCGGCACACATTCGATACCCCATACCGTACGTAAAGAGAGGCGCATCGGGCTGCTCGAGCCAGCGCTCGGGACGGAACTCATCCGGGTCAGTCCACACGTCCGGGTCTATGAAGGGTTAGATGTATTTGGTGGGGTTATCACCCAAGTAGATCAAGGTTGACTCACCCATGTTGCATGCCCAGGCATTCAGAAAGAACACTGTACCCTTGGGAATGGTGATTCCCTTGTAGGTGATATCCTTGATCGAGGTGCGAGGAAGTGCTAATCGCAGCACAGTGAAGAATCTAGGGTGGTGAGTTCAACGTCCATTCATGGCTCGTTGACAGCGATGAGACCAAAACATACCGAAGACATTCCTTGACCAGAGCTGCAATATACGCACACTTTTGATCATCATTAGAAGAGCACATGGGCTCATCCTCGCCATACATCTCCCGGATGGCCTTGGCCGCCCGATCCTGGATATCGGGACGCTGAGCCAGCAAACCCAGACTCCATGCAACCAAAGTGGTGACAGTATCAAGTCCACCAGAAAGCATGGTCAAACTAATCGACGTCAACTCCTCACTATTCAGCTTAGCCTCCTTATCCAGAATCACGTTGGCCTGGATACAAGGCTTGTGTGTCCCCTTCGCCATGCGATCATCCAAGTCACTATTCAGAGCCCCGAGATACTTATCGCGACGGATTCTCATCTCGGCGGCTTTCTTCGAGTTGGAGCTAAACGGATTCAACCGCAGAAGAGGGATATAATCTTGCAGATTTCCAGTGGTGCTTCGGAACCGACTGATCTCTTCTTCCACCTCGGTGATCTCATCAAACAAGTCCTCTTCCTGCGAGGCAATACGCACGCCCCAGTTCAGAGTCAACGCCAAACTCAAGCTCAGACGCTGGATCATGGGCATAGGGTCAACGGGTGTCTTCCCATGGTTTCCATATCTGTGCAGCTCTTCCACAAAGGCCTTTGACTCGACGTCGAGGTGCGACACGTATGTATCAACGGAGGGGCGGTTGAGAGCCGACGCAGCTCCCTTTCTGCGTCTCTTCAAGGAATCACTGTAAGGTGAGGTTCCAATTGTCGTTCCGGCAGTATTAGAAACAATCTACGCGAGTTAGGTCATCGGGTTCAATTACAAAAAGCCAAAAGTCAGCATATGGCACAACTCCGATCACCAACCTTATGGAAAGTATAAGTCTCAGGTCTGGAACTCAAGGCCTGCGCATTCTGACTGAAAAGCACCTTTGCCGACGCAGCAGAGTTGACCACCACGACGGGGATGTTCCCTAGCTGGATCTGATAAACGGCGCCGTGCTTTTT
The DNA here is from genome assembly GCF_000769745.1 of Penicillium expansum. Classification (NCBI taxonomy): domain Eukaryota; kingdom Fungi; phylum Ascomycota; class Eurotiomycetes; order Eurotiales; family Aspergillaceae; genus Penicillium; species Penicillium expansum. Next base: position 27,226 of record NW_015971343.1, read on the forward strand.
CGACCACAGGCGATACTGCTCGGCGGCATCTGTGCGAATCTGCGCCAGGTTTCCTATCAACGGCAGTCCGCGCGGACCCTTCATACCCTTGACGCGGGCGGAATCACGAATAAACTCATTAAGGATGACGTAGAGGATGGGGACGAGGATGGCTGCGGCGGCTAGCGATTGGTAGGGATATTCAATCACGCTGCCTTGTAGCGATGCCAGGACAGCGGCGATGGCCATGGTGCTGGGAGTTTATGGGATAGACTTTATTGGAAGTCTATACTAAATTAATCATAAACATATATCTGAAAGGGAAGACTGTAAGCCTATCAGGGTTGGGGGATATATAAGTATGTTAGGAATGTCACAGCCCTCAGTATCAAGACCTCAACTGAATGGAACATTTCCGTGATGTCAAGGTCTTTCAAGCCGCGATCTTCTCTCGGTGTCTTTTATTACCCCACACTACCCCGGATCTTGTCAGGTCTTGTCCAGGTTTCCAGACACACGAAGGGCTCAGCCGAGGTGCTTCCGCACTGCGGAAATCTTCCGCTTGGTCTGAAGGGATATGATTTGTATTAGGTGCATTGCATTGGTCCAAGCATTCCGCATATGTTATACATATCATAGTTGATCCTTGGTTGTAGTTACTCATCTCGCTGAGTGAAGTTAAGTACAACATACAACATATTGTCTCTGTGGTTTTATAATGTGCTCTTTTTTAGAAGGTGTTCACCTCATTGTGCTGTGATATTTTGCTTTCTTTTTATATGTGTGTATACCTCGAATTCCTGTTTTGCGTTGGGTTTGACACAAATGTCTTCAGAGACTGGTATAAATGCCCCTATTTGTTGAGTGGACTTGGTGGGATATGGGAAACCTAGACTAACAACAGAGGTATTCATTATAGCCAGGTATTTTTTAAGGGGCATTCCTCTTGGGAGAATCTATCAGACACCCTTTCTTTTGTATAGTCTTTGAATAGTACGTACTTATATACTCCGTAGTTGCTTATGATATGATGGTCGAGACCACGCTATTGTTGAATAAGGGGGGCTAATGAAGATCATATCCACTCGTGCAAGGACTCCCTTGTTTTTTTTTAAAGAACTTCTAGAAAAAAGAGCCTCATTCGAAAACATTTACAGTTCATATTTCACGAAGACTCGATGATCTGGCTAATATGCCGAGAGACGATGACAACATTCTTTGACCAAAACCGGATATCCAAAGAGGGATTGTCATAAGTGGGGCCCAAGGATAAAGCAGGATAAGCAAGATATATGTGCACAGGGGGGAATTGAACAATTCCAGGAAGTGGAGTAGATCCAAACAAGGTGTTCATAACGGGGGGCCCCTGGGCTCCGTGGCCCGGATGGGGCGATATGGCAATCTGTGACTGGCCAATATTCATGGAGCTCTCAGTCAGGTGGCCACGAAGAGATTGATCGAGTCCAGACCCTTTGAGGTAGATCTGCGGTCCCGGAGATAAAAACGCGGGTGGAATGAATGCAGAATCGGCTTCCCGAATTTATAACTGAATTACATTGGTGATTTTTGAATTGGAAAATCCTGGAATCCTTGAATACTAGGGATATACCCCCTCTGGGAGAGTTAGAAGCTGAAGCTGAGAGGGAATTGGATAGGTGGGAAAAATATGGAAATTTTTTCGCGTCATGTGTATCGGAGTAGAGACCCGAATGGAGTTCCCACTATAGCGAGCCAATTGGTGTGAAAATGAGGGAAACAAGAGGCGCATATGGGACGTATGTCCCCATCTCCACTGCCAAGCTGCTCCAATGGTGAGCTGCCGTGCTCCCATGACGCAGAGCTCTGTCTGTACTCGTGACACCCCTGTATTCATAGTGGAAGGTGTAGCGATCAAGTATCTAGTACTCTGTACCTTGAAGATTATCGCAAATCTTGCCTTTTTCAAAGATGTGTTGTTGCCAAGTTGATCTTCTTAAGAAAATAAAAATAAAAAGAGGAAAAAGAGAAAATCGAGAAAATAGAAAAAGGGAAAGATTCCCATAGCTACTGGTCTTCCCGCCTTTCGCCTCCAGTGTAATCCCTTCTCCCCTCAACTTATCGGACCTCCTCCCTTCTCTCCATCCTCTCCATCCTCTCTATCTCCTCCAATCCCCCCATCTCCCTATTTTGGCTATTCTTACGAAGAATCCCGCCATAATTGAACCATTTAAAACACATTACATCACCGTACATTCGGAACTCCGCAGATAATGGCCGCTCGGCACTCGCGCAAGCTCTTGAGACCTCTCCTCTACACATCCGCGGCCGCCGCCGCAGGAGCAGGTGTTCTCTACATTTCTTACCGTCCGCGAAATATTCCGGGTCTCGAAGCCCCCGCCGTTCCCCCGCCAGGTTACCGTGAAGGCAAATTGGTCCCGCCCAGTTTCCCCTCAATCAAGTCTCGCCTCGAGCAGATTCAGGATCTTAAGCGCAGTAACGACGAGGAGGAATATGATCTGCTCATCATTGGTGGTGGAGCCACTGGAGCTGGTATCGCACTAGATGCCGCCACCCGAGGCCTGAAGGTCGCGGTGGTGGAGAGAGACGATTTCAGTTCGGGTACCAGTAGTAAGAGTACCAAGCTGGTACACGGTGGTGTCCGTTACCTTGAGAAGGCCGTTTGGGAGTTGGACTACAACCAGTGAGTTTTTGTTCTTTTCCCCAAACATATATATTGGGGGTCAAAATGACCGCATACCAGCGTATCTTTCCTAACAATCGCATCGCAGATATGCGCTAGTCAAGGAGGCTCTCAGAGAGCGCAAGTATTTCTTGAACACAGCTCCCCATCTGTCATCATGGCTGCCAATCATGGTGCCTGTTCAGAAATGGTGGCAGGCTCCCTATTTCTGGGCCGGTACCAAGGCCTATGACTTCTTGGCTGGTTCCGAGGGCATTGAGACCTCGTACTTCCTAACCAAGAGTAAGGCCATTGACGCATTCCCCATGTTGAAGCGTGACAACATCATTGGAGCAATGGTGTACTATGGTGAGTAGCGAATCCGGACCCTGCAAAGAAATGTTTTGGGCTAATTTCCGACAAGATGGTGCACACAACGACTCCCGCATGAACGTTTCCCTCGCCATGACTGCTGCGCTCTACGGTACCACTGTAGTCAACCACTTGGAGGTCACCGGACTCAACAAGGATGCATCCGGCAAGCTGTGTGGTGCGCGCGCCAAGGACATTGTCACCGAGAAGGACGGCCAGGTCGCCAAGGAGTTCAATATTCGTGCCAAGGGTATCATCAACGCCACTGGCCCCTTCTCTGATTCCATCCGCAAGATGGATGAGCCCAATGTCAAGGAGATTGTGGCCCCCAGTGCTGGTGTCCACATCATTCTGCCTGGTTACTTCAGCCCCTCAAACATGGGCCTAATTGACCCTTCCACATCGGATGGACGTGTTATCTTCTTCCTGCCGTGGCAGGGTAACACCATCGCTGGTACCACCGACCAGCCCTGTGAGATTGAGGCCCAGCCCCAGCCCACTGAGAAGGATATCAACTGGATTCTCTCGGAGATTCGTGGCTACATCGCCCCCGATATCACCGTGGACCGAAGCGACGTCCTTGCTGCCTGGTCTGGTATCCGTCCCTTGGTGCGCGATCCCAAGGTGAAGAACTCGGAGGCTCTCGTCCGCAACCACCTGGTGACCGTCTCCCAGTCTGGACTGTTGACTTGCGCCGGTGGTAAGTGGACTACTTACCGCCAGATGGCTGAGGAGGCTGTGGATGAGGCCGTCAAGGTATTCAAGCTCAAGCCCAGCCAGCTCACCACCCTTCCCGACATCAGCGGTGTTGGTGGCAGTGGTCTGGTTGCTGATGGTGCCGTCCTCGACGGTAGCTGCCAGACCCACCAGGTGCGCCTCATCGGTGCCCACGGTTTCTCCAAGACCCTCTTCATCAACCTTATCCAGCACTTCGGTCTGGAGACCGATGTGGCCAAGCACCTCACCGAGTCATACGGTGACCGCTCATGGCAGGTCGCTGCCTTGTCTTCCCCTACCAGCGAACGTTTCCCCGTGCGCGGCTGCCGCATCTCCCCCATGTACCCCTTCATTGATGGCGAGGTCCGCTACGCCGTCCGCCACGAGTACGCTCAGACCGCGGTCGATGTGATTGCCCGTCGCACCCGTCTGGCTTTCCTGAACGCCGAGGCCGCCCTCGAAGCCCTCCCCACCGTGATTGACATGATGGCTGAGGAATTGCAGTGGACCACTGCCCGCAAGGATGTCGAGTGGAAGGATTCTTTGACTTACCTTTCGTCCATGGGTCTGCCCAAGAGCTTCATGGGCCTCTCGCGTCAGGATGTCCAGAACGGCCGTGTTAAGCAGGTCGATGACTCCGGGCGTGCGACTTTCTCTCGCAAAGGTATGTTTGAAACTTCAACGCAATTCAATGATCCACAGTGCTGACCATTCTAGAACCTCCCGCGGATATGATTGAGAGTGACGTGCGTGCTACTACTCCAGCTCCTGCAGCAACACCCGCGTCCAATTAGATGACGTGTGGTATATATAGACCGGGCTTGTATAAATAGAAGCGTTCCTTTTTTTTTTCTCAGTTTGTTCCAATATTGATTCTCCGTCATGACACTTTTTAAAAAGGGTCTTTGGAAAAAGACACTTAACCCCTTGAGAAGCCCAAAGACCCTAAAATGACACTTTCCAAAAAAAGACACTCATTCACATTCGGAAAGTGCCACCCAGAACTTGCTAGTAGTTTCGTTTCAACCCCTTCAATGCCTTCAATCTCTTCACTTTCTTCCTTCCTGCATCTCATCAATATCCACACATCATGAAGCCCGACCCGTCTGATGTTGATCTCCAATCGCTGAGCAAGCCCAAGTTGGATTCAGACAAAGAGTCCGTCCTACCAAAGCCAGATTTGGAGGAACAGGACCCTTTTGGAGATGAAAGCCAAGCTGGCGTGAAGTACAAGACAATGGCGTGGTGGTGAGTGTTTCCTTTTTCGGCAGACAGGGCAAAGCTCATCCTTTCAATAGGCAAGCCGGCATGAGTAAGTTCATGTCTTGCATATTGCCCAGCTTTATCTGACATATCCGGTCAGTCATGATCGCAGAAACCATCTCGCTTGGTATTCTCGCGCTGCCCAAAGCGCTTGCGGTACTAGGTCTTATTCCGTAAAATCTCCTCTCCGTTGACTGCAAAGGCCGAGCTAACCTGTTTGCTCAGTGGTGTCCTGACCATCCTTGGGGTTGGGATAATCTCGACGTATACTGCATATACTATCGGGCAATTCAAATGCCGCCATGTCCAAGTACACAGCATGGCTGATGCTGGTGATCTTCTGATGGGAAGGATCGGACGGAGTACACTGGACGTGGCCCAGCTCATCTTTTTTGTGTTGGTGATGGGAAGCCATGTCCTCACTTTTTCGATCATGATGAATGTCCTCACTGAACATTCCTCTTGCACCATCATCTTTTCGGTTGTCGGTTTACTCGCCTCGTTCATGCTGACCCTTCCCCGGCGACTCGAGAGGCTTTCTCACATCTCCTACGTGAGCTTTGTGAGTATCGTCGGAGCAGTTCTCACTGGTATGATTGGGGTCACCCTTGTCAAACAAGGACCAGTGCATGTCCCAGCCTTTTCGCCTTCGCCCAAAGTACATGATGCGTGCCTTGCTATTGCCAATATCATCTTTGCGTACGCAGGACATGTTGCATTCTTTACCCTTTTCTCTGAGCTCAAGGAGCTTCAGGACTTCCCGAAAGCTCTGGCGCTTCTGCAGATGAGTGAAATGGTCTTGTATACGGTGGCTGCTATTGTGATATATGCCTATGTTGGACCAACTGTCAATTCACCTGCTCTCAATTCTGCAGGGCAATTGTTTCGCAAGATTTCTTACGCAATCGCAATGCCCACGGTATGCTCCTTTTTCTCATGGACTTCTTCGAATATGGCCTAACCACTAGATAGATTGTGATCGGGGGTGTGGTGAACGCCCATGTTGCTGTCAAGTTCATTTACGTCCGTGTCTTCCGGGGAACCAATTCGATGCATAGCCAGTCATTCATGGCGCGGTTGGTGTGGGCTGCGATATGTGCGACGCTTTGGATCTTATCGTGGGTCATCGCCGAGGGAATACCGGTTTTTAACGATGCACTAGGGCTTGCGGTGTGTACTACCTATCTGACCTTGACCCTGACCCTAACCCAGAATGAATACTAATCATTCATACTAGAGCTCGTTATTCGCTAGTTGGTTTTCATTTGGTCTACCTGGGCTATTTTGGCTCTATTTGAACCGGAGTTGTTGGTTTCTGACCTGGCGTCAGAGGGTGTTGTTTTGCTTCAATATCTTTCTGGTTTTTCTTGGATTTCTCATTGTGAGTTGCGTTCCACTGTGATTTGCTGGATCGAATTAACTTATGCGACCAGTGCATTGTCGGGTTGTATTCGTCCATTCGATCGATCTTTCATAACCTTCGCGGGAGTGTTGGGGGAGGCAGCTTCTCATGTGCTGACAACTCCCTATATTGATGGAGTAGTCTCAGAGCCATAAAAAAATGATTTGGGAGAGGGGGGGAGATGGGCAATTACACTTAGGGCACAGCATTAGCGCGGTTGCAGATACGAGGAACTTAAGACGCAGAGAACTATCCAGCTGCATTGTATACGATTAAATTGAGTTCTCCTGCAGAGTTTTCATGGATGTAGGCGCAAGTAGCCGAGACTGCGGCTACTGTTCAACGGCCGAGTAGACATGTGCCGGACATCACAAGGGATCCTTGTCCTCCCGGAGCAAAGTGTAATTTCAGGGATTCTAGGGAAAACAAATGACACCTCTTTCAAGAGTATTGGCGCGGAGAAAGAATAAGATTAGACTTTGTGCAATTGTCCTTTTAGGAGGATCAGGTCATACTCTGAAGTTATGCGAGATAGTAGCCTCCTCTATTACCTCGGGAGCAGTTGCCATCACGTGATCACATCCGAATCATTTAGGGTTTAAGTCTCATTAATTACAACATACGATATATACAACATTGAACTATATATATCTAGTGTATCTATCTATCTAGGTCTCTATGGCTATGCTAGGTTGAAGCCATTCAGGGCTTCTACAACACAAAGCGAGAGTTGAGAACCCAGATAGGGGGTAAAAATAGAAAAACCCCCAATTTGCCAGAAATTATGTATGTCGTATGTGGATAATGCTACATAATAAGACACTAACAGTACGTGGCTCATACCGGCGCACTAATGAATGACTCGCAGCTGGGTACCCCCCTGGGGGTTAGCCTCGGGGAATTGGCTGCAGCTAGTAAGGTCACATACCCGTTCGTAGCACCATCTCGGACTAAATTAATATACTAATATAGTGTCTTGACTAGAAGGATATCGAGAAATGAAATGAAAAGGAAATGAAAAATAAAAAATGACAAACAGAAACAATAAACAGAATAATTAAAAAGTCGAAGGAAGCGGGGATATATAGCAAACCCCGTAGACCAAGTACAATATACAAATAGCTACATATGAAATAGCTCCAACTGAAATATATAGCACTAATTCTGATAATTCTCATTAACTAAAGTATATTTTTAGCCTAACAAGTTCTCTCATCTATTGGGTTCCCCTCTTTTTTGCGTAGAAGCCCGACGCATGTATTGTGTCCCAATCAAGACAGGGATCAAGGCCAACCCACACTTATTCCCTGTACAGTACACCAAGGGCAAAGGGTGTAGAGGAAAAGCGGAAATAACAGCAAGGCACACATGCATGCCGTAATCACACCACTTTCTCTCGAACCTGAGAGAAGGGTGTGTGTGACCAGGAAAGACCGGTCCTTGGATTTGCTGGATTTGCTGCGTGTTCGAGTCATTGGGATTCGACCCAATCCCAATGACCCAAGGCAAATCCCGAATCCTTCGCTTTGGGCCTTGCACGGATTGTAGAGTAGCCGTGTTAATCTTCGTGCGGATTTCACATAAGAAGCAAATGAAGTATATCCCGGTGGGATCTGATTCTGGTCCTGGCTCTAGTCTCTGGTAGGCTCGAAGCTGGAACGGTGCCATAGGATATATTAGTACCAGTACCAGTAGCAGTAGCAGCACCCAGCACAAGAACCAACACCAGTACTATGCAAGTAGAATGAGAGGGTGGAGGGATAGCAATAGGCCCCGTGATGCAGGACATTTGGACATTGGGCACCTCCGAACCCACACACTCGGTCCCGATATCGCAAAAGTTCCAAGAGACGTCATGCGGGACCCCACCGGAAAAGAAAATGGGAAGACCCTCTCGGCTAGTGTCCACATTTTGTACCGATAAACAGGCAATTCAAGCGTAGCTAGTTGGCCACGCCATCGCAATTCGTGGTTCCTTGATAATTGTTCCAGAAACGGGCCACGGCTCTCTGGGCGACGGGCGAGCCACGGTAGCGCGTGGTGAGGAAGTAATTAAACAGGGCGAACTCGTCTGGCGTGAGCACATAGCTATCCGGTTGGGCCTGAATACGATTCCAGAGTTCAGTGATGGCAGCCTCCAAGACGGCGGAGGATTGGGCATTCACGGGGCCATCTTCGCATTCCCGAGCGTGTTCTAGGGCCTGTCGAATCTCCGGCCAGCTTCTAGATAGAGGAGGGTTGGGCATATCGTTGGAGAGGGAGGATGTTTTAGGTGTTCAGCTAAGGAAGTGCTGTGTTTGAGAGTTTTGTAAGGGAGTTTTCAAGATTGATAGTTTTTTTGGAGGGGGAGGGGGGGAACTTGGGGAGAAAAGGGAAGATGTGCGTCGCGAGGGCTCGACACAAGCGAAAAGCGTTTCAGGCCAAGTAGAATGCGGAAGATGAGACTGTGCATAAGACTAAACAAGAAAATCCGAATCGGTTTTTTTTTTTTTCAATAAATTAAATGGGAACAGGTGTGGAGCAACGGGAGAGGGAGGGGAGGGGGGGAAAACCGGGCCAGTAGTCCCGAAATGCTATGTTCATAAGTGTGACATGCAATAGAAAGGCAAACACAGAAGGAATTAGTTCACCCTATAGGCTGTGTGGGACGAGGTTCAGGAACAGATCGGACTTCATCCCAAAATTGGAGTCAGCAAATGGATCCCAAGGAAGTACTTCGGTATATCTCCCCTTACTCCAAAGGTTAAGACTTGAAATGGGACCATCGGCGAGACACCCTAGAAAGACACATAATCCATAAGGCCACAAGAGTGGGTGTAGTTTGCATGGGCTCGGGATTGCGCCGCTTCCCTTGGCGTAACGGTTTTCTCGGGCAATTTTAATGACATGCTCCGGCTAGCATCGAACTAAGCCGTCTCGGGTCCAGATGAGACGGTGGGGACGGTGGAAACCGTTGTGAACGTTGAGATGATTCGTCAATGAGTTATAGGGTTCAAGGGTCAGGGTCGCTTATAGCCGTCGACCGCGAGGACCAATTGCGGTTGGAGGAAAAGGGGGACATTAATGGCCCCAGAGCAATGTCCGGTGCATCAGTTAAGTGGAACCCGGTCCTTGCGGTCCTTGTGGTCCTTGCGGTCCTTGCGGTCTTGCGATCTTGCGATCTTTTTTGAGGCTCGTGGGACTTGGATTCAAAGCCATTCCAATCATCGCCGAGTTCGATATAAACACTGCGTTAGCGTGTTCCTTTCTAGCTAGATTTCCCACTTACACATTTATTTAAGTTTTCTTTTCTCTCGGATTTATCCAATTGGTGAAATGGTCTCGGCCGGTGATCTCGCGCTTCGGTCATTTTTGAAATCATGCTTCGTGCCGACATGGATATATACTGGCTTCCGAGACATCATCCAATCCTTCTTTGGCTTTCGGGCAGGAAATTTAACTGAACCCAGTTGTTTGTCCGAGACCAAAACGTTGTCTAGGACTACCAAAGTTGCCGGGTATCCTCTCCGATGCAGTCCAGTCACATAATCACATTCTGTATGGATCCCGAGGTCACATTCGGTTCACTTTTTTTGATTTTATTTCTTTTCTTTTTCTTTTCGGCCTCGCAATGGTCCACCCCTTTTCAATAGAGGCAACGCGTCGATATAAAATGGCGCATCTGGTGCATTCTGGCGTGAATTAGGCCCTTTCAGTATGATCTCCGTTTCCCCGAATATATCGAGCTTGACGAAAGGTATCGGGATTGGAAATGGATTGAACTAAGGCCAACTTTTCGAGAGGATGTATTTGGAAGTCAGCTTCAGAATCCTTATGCTCTTCCAGAGAGAGAGAGTCAGAGGAAGTCAGAGGAAGTCCGAGAGGAAAAGAGAACCAAACCGAAAAAAAAAGGAAAAGGAAAAGCGGGATGTGCCTGGAACGCGGTCCCCCCAACTCTAAAATGTTCTCCTCCCATTTGACCTCTTCTTGTCTTTGCTTCCTCCCTCTTACATCGAGTTAACTCGCAACTCTACTAGCTCTAGTAGCTCTGGGTTCTGAGTTCTGGGTTCCGGAACAGAGTAATTCATGGGAGCTTATCATTGCGAGAGGGACAGAAACCACATGCTATGGTAAAAGGATCAAGGGTTTCTCTCGGCCACATACGACTATCATGAGGTCATGGAGTTCTTGAACTCTGCTATAATCAGCTATAGCGTTATCAGACTTTGAAGTCGTTTCAGGGGTTAAACTTTGACCCTCTTTACTAATACCAAACCCAATAGAACCATCTCAAACAAGATCTGCGACCTTTAATGACGAGAGGCGAGCTTGGATTACGTTGCAACTCTCTACAAAATGCTACTATCGTACATATTGCGTCAAATGCAGGTTGGAATTCGCTGGGAATTTTCAAACCTGCATCGGTGATGGAGGAAGCCTCTCAAATTGTGGATACACCTCGTCCGAGCTAAAACAGCCTGCAAAATGCAGTACTCGGTGAAGATGTGGCACAGCTTCTGTTAGCTGTCATTTTGAAAATGAGAGGGTCAGAGCATCATCCCGATCACTAACCCACCCGGGACGGTGAAATCTTATGGGCTTTGCAAACCCCGAGGAAACCTCATCTAATATTTCACACAGAGCTAGCAGTGTGAATCTTCTCGCCCACTGATGATATAATTGCCTTACCAGCCTGACTATTCGTTTGACAATTTGAGTCTCTTCCTAAATCACCATCTTCCACCGGAACAACTTTTGTTGACCGGGAGAATGATACTGACATTGTGCCCAATGGGAGGATTGATCAATTGTGCCAATAGCTTTTGGAGCTAGATTCTTATGTCAATTATAAAGCCTCGCTCCTTTTGCTCGTTTTGCACTTTCCGTTTCGCCTTCCATCACATTATAGAGCTACCAATTACAAACATAAGTGTACCTAGAGGTTCCGTACATCAAAACCAGATCAAGACGGGGGATTCCTATATTCTGGAAAATACCAAAGCCAATCTACTTTCCAAAGGTTCATAGGATTCCAAGAAGTTCATACTCCCTCCCATAAACATAAGAGCTATACAGTGTACTCAGTCTATGGCTCTTACTTTTATACAAACGATAACTACACCGACAGTGCACGGATGCAGGTAATTCTATAGAATATCAGCATACAAATCCAAACTCGATTGATTGGACCAAAATCTAGCAATAAAAAATTCCCAAGTTTATTTTTCGACATCTCCAGGACGAATGGCCTGGCTTCGAGACCTCGGATCTATAGTGCTGACTCAGCCATAGATAGTCCCAAGATAAAGACTCTCCCCACCAGCGCCATTTCAACTTTTGACCTGCGCCGATCACGAATTGTTCGAACCTGATTTGCCCGAACAAGGTCATTTGAAAGAAAAGAAGAAGAAAAATTGGTTATTGTCACTATGGTTTTCTATTTCACTTCGAATGTCGTCGAACCCTCCGCCTTTATTTATGTTGGCAAGGACAAATTTGAGAGTATGCCACTCGAGTTGGTCAATATAGGGAATAAACTTTCTAACAATGGTCTCAGACGAGGATCTCATCAAATATGGATTGGACAATGATGTCTGGTATGTCTCCCGGTATATATCTGCAGAACTTTGGGACTGATATTCTTGCGCAACAGGGTCAGTTTTTCCCCCTCCGACTTGCGACAACCCCATTGGCCCTAATACCTCTATACAACTTGCAGTTCCACGTCGACAATTTGTCAAGTGCACACGTCTACGTACGTCTTAGAGAAGGCGAAACGTGGGACAACATCGCCCAGCCGCTTCTAGAGGATTGCGCCCAGCTTACAAAAGCGAACTCCATTGAAGGTCAGTCCTCGACAATAAATCCAACCATTTGGTACCGGTCTGGAGGCTGACTTCTGGAAAGGAAACAAGAAAGATAATATCACCATTATCTACACGCCATGGTCAAACCTGAAGAAAGACGGGTCAATGGCGGCCGGTCAAGTCACATTCCATAATCACAAGCTGGTCCGCAAGATCTATGTCAAGCAGCGTGAGAACCCAATCGTCAACCGTTTGAACAAGACCCGAGTCGAGAAATTCCCTGATCTCCAAGCTGAGAAGGAAGAGGACACAAAGAAGAAGCAGCGCGGTGACCGCAAGACCCGGGATGAACAGCGTGCGAAGGAAAAGAAGAAGCAGCAAGAGTATGAACAGCTCAAGTGGCAGAAAGATCATGCATATGATGACATGTTCACGGATGAGAATCTGGAGGCCAGCAACAACCAGGACCGAGATGAGGATTTCCTCGACGACTTCATGTGATGGACATCGCCGTTTTTTCCAATGGAAGATAACCTTTTCCTCTGTGTTACCTTGAACAGCCAGCGAAGTAAAAATTATACCCTCTACATACCACAATTCACATACCATATACCCTATACTAAATACCCCGGAGGGACAATTGATATGAGTGCGACAAAGCAGTCCTGCTCTTCTCTCTCTTGATACCTCTTTTGATCTACTTGGATCATATCCAATGAGATATAGTGATATACACAAAGGGATTCAATAATTTGACATCCTACATAATGTCGGAAGAAACCTAGGATTCTTTTCCAATGGACATACACCATAGGCGAATTCCCTTGCTATACATACTATGGGAACTATAGGCTCGCAGTGTATACGTACATAAGTACAGAACAATGAAAAGATTCAAATATGGTAAGACATACATAGACTAAATAATTACACCAAATACGAAATAAAAATATACTTGAAAAGAGAAACCTGGAAGTGAATGGAGGTTGATAGATTAATCATCCAGGCATAGGGCGGGAAGGGCGCTAGCCCCAGGGCCGTGTTGACAGCTTACCCTGTATGTAACCTTAGGAATTCACCATCCTCCCCCAAGGTCTTTCCAAACACCACACAGTATGAGTGAAGGAAATCCACCGTCTGCTGCCCCAAGTAAGGGCCTCCCCTTTATGACTTGGAACTCGCTGACCCCGCAAAGGCGCAAAGTCCAAGAAGAACAAGAAGAAGGCCGCAAAAGCCAAAGCCGGCTCCAAGGCCGACGAGGATCCAGAGGATGCGCCAGCCGACCACAATGACACTGATGTATGTGGTAAATTTACCCCTGACTGTCATTGCACCTTTGCTGAGACCCCACAAGAACGAGCCCCACGATGCCAACGAGGATCCCATACAAGTGCCAGAACCCAACGGCGCCAAGACCGACACGATAGATGGCAGTCTACCAGATCGGTCTCTCAATAACCCGGAGCCCATGGCTACTAGCGATGCCCCCTCGGGAACCGATATCCAGCCCGACACCACTTCCGATGGCACCGAGCCAAAGGACCGATTCGATGCTCTTGTTCGAGATCGCGACTCGTTACGCGCCGAAGTAGCCGACATGCGGAAATCATTGGAAGAGATTCGGTCCAAGCACACCGCAGATATGGAGGCCCTACAGGATAAATTGGAGGATGCGGAGAACAAAAAGGAGCAGGCGGAAACGCAGTTTCAGATGCTCCTGGAACGAGTCAACACTATCAAATCGCAACTAGGGGAACGACTCAAGGAGGATGCTGTGCGTGTATCTGAATCTATTACTCGGGCGATTTGGCTAATCTTGCCCTATAGGAGGAATTGTCTCTAGCACGATCACAAATCGAAGAGCTTGAAGACGAGAACAACAACTTGAAGGATGAGCTCGATTCAAAGTCCACCCAGCTGTTAGAACTCTCGGGCGATTCAGCAGAGAAAGAGAAGGAGCTGTCCACTCTCCGGGACCGGACAAACTTATCCCAACAGAATTGGTTGAAGGAGAAGGAGGAACTGCTCGAGCAAGAGTCCTACCTCCAGTCGGAGTTTGAACAAGCGAAGGAGGCTATGCATAATTGGGAAATTCTTGCCATGGAGGAGCGATCCATCCGGGAGAACCTGAACGAGAAGGTCGGGGATCTGGAGGAGCAGCTCAGCAGCCTGCGAGATGGTTATGAACGAGCCACCGATGAACGTGACACCCAACAGTCAACAGTTGACGGCCTCCAGCGAGCTTTACAGGAAATCCAATTGGCGCGAAAGCAAGAGCTGCGGGAGCTTGTCGAGAGCTCTGATTCTCAACTCGAGGACCTCCGACGCTCTCTGCGGGAAGCACAGAAGCAGGCTACCGACGCCGACAAGGGTCTCCAGAATGCTCAGGAAGAGATTGAGCGAGTCCGGCCATTTGAGAAAGAGGTTAAAGAGAAGAACCTGCTCATTGGCAAGCTACGGCATGAGGCAGTCACGTTGAATGACCATCTGACGAAAGCCCTACGATTCCTCAAGAAAGGAAAGCCGGAAGATAATGTTGACAGGTACGTTCTTGTTCCCCCAAGGTACCTCAATTGCATGCTGACTCCATATAGACATATTGTCACCAACCATTTCCTGCACTTCCTTGCTTTGGACCGATCCGATCCAAAGAAATTCCAAATATTGCAACTTATTGCTGCATTACTAGGCTGGAACGATGGTGAGTACTGCAATCTGAAATCTGCAAACGAGGAATGCCTCGAGCCCATCTGATGATTCAAAATAGAGCAACGTGAACAGGCAGGTCTTGCCCGCCCAGGGGCCTCAAGTATGCCCGGGAAGCTCCGAGTCCCTGGCACTCCCCTCCGCACCCCGAGCACGCCAAACCTGGCGACGGAGTTCATGGACAATGGTGCCTCCAGTAAAGAGTCGTTAGCCGAACTATGGTCTAATTTCCTGGAGCAAGAAGCGGAGGTGGGTAATATGAATCCATCGCGACGAGGAAGCCACCAAGGGCCTCCCAAATGATTAAAATACAGAAATGTATGTATAAAGCAGGAAATTCATAGAACTTGGATATTGATATTTTGATACTTTGTCCTTTTATAATTCCCTAGATGTGCTCTATAAGGTATGTGTATACATCTATTGATGGATGTATAGATGTACGCCAAGAAAATACAATGGTTCCTTCCGCCTTCCTAATAAATAAATAGGCTAAGCTGGATTTGGACGGAACAAAGCCGTCTTCAGCTAAAGAATCGCTTTCAGTTTTTAATTATATGCCTCTCTCGTCTTTCCGTGTCTTCTCAGCCTTCTACAGACCATTTGTCCGTGCGACTCATTCTGCATCTACAATGACCTCCAATGGTAAGTTAGGGGTGCTTCATGGCAGAACATCACCCCACCGTGCGACAGACATACTGACAATGCTATTTTTCTAAAGCCTACCGCCCCATTGTGATTTCAGGCCCATCGGGGACTGGAAAGTCGACTCTGCTCAAGCGACTATTCGCCGAGTATCCTGATACCTTTGGATTTTCTATCTCGGGTTAGTGCCCACAGTGAGATAAGGGGAGGGAACGAATTCGCAAGACGGCTTTACTTACACATTCACGGAACAGAAACCACACGATCCCCGAGACCTGGCGAGCAAGATGGCCGTGAATATAACTTTGTCACGAAAGAAGCATTCCTCGACCTAGTGGCCAAGAACGGGTTTATTGAACATGGTGGGTTACACTGCAAGCTATAAGAAGATAATCGGACATCAATTAACCGGTCGAGTAGCTCAGTTCGGCGGGAACTACTATGGAACGTCAATCCAGGCCGTCAAGAACATTGCCGAGAAGAAGCGTATCTGCATACTGGACATTGAGATGGAAGGAGTCAAACAGGTGAAGCGGACGGATCTCAATGCGGTAAAGTTGTCCCAGGTAATCCGATACTTGGACTTCACTAATGAGTTCTAGCGTTTCTTGTTCCTTGCACCGCCTTCTCTCGAGGTACTGGAGCAGCGCCTCCGTGGCCGTGGCACCGAGACCGAAGATTCTCTACAGAAAAGACTCACCCAAGCTCAGAACGAGCTTGAGTATGCAAAGCAACCCGCGGCTCACGATAAGATCGTTGTTAATGATGATCTGGAGAAAGCATATGCTGAGCTGCGGGATTGGGTTGTTGACGGTGGTAAGTTCGGTGCTGCGCAATAGTACATACACACTACATTCCATATAAGGAAAATGTGATTTAATCGACGTCATGGCCAGCAAGGGGTGACAGCCCTGTTGGGTATCTTTTCAATCCAAGAATAGAAGTTTCTCTCGTCAAGTTAATTAAGAAAACTAAGTACATGGAAAGCACCAGAGATGGGCAAGAGCACTGAAGTGTCAATTCTCTTTTTCCCCGGCAATACAAGCTCGATGGTTCTCCCAAGAAGACACAAGATGGGATGTAGGATAAAAACGAAAACAAACGCAAAAGAAAGGAAAAATGGGATATCTGCAAGGGCCTGCTGGCGTCAAAAGAGGACAGTAAGTTTTCGGAGAGGGCCGTCGCGCAACGGTCACAGAACTCGCATCAGACATGAAAAGATTACCGAGTTTAGTATCCGTTCATGGCTGCACGCTGCGAGTTGCGGCTCAGCTCCCGGTCCGCGGAGGGGCTGATGGGTCGGTTGCCACCGCTGTGGCCACCAGCAGCGCTGCTTTCCTTCAGGGCAAGCAGCTGCTTGGCACGGAAGGTCTCGTAGTGGATCTGGCTGGTAGTCTCGACCAGATCCTGAAGGTGGGTACGGGTCAAGAAGTTGCGCAGGTAGACGAATTCACAGTGGTTCTCGTCCTCGACGTTGATGACACCCCAGCGGTTCTGGCGGCCACGAACCTGCTTGCCGTTGACAACAATGGTCTTCTCACTGCCGACAACTGAGAAAGGAATGATGTCCTGTAACCTTGGGGTTAATATCAAGTTATAACGGCTCTGTGGGGGTCGAGCATACCTTGATCTGAGCGTTGATGGCACGCTCCTCATCATCGAGCTCGTCATTATCGTAAGGGTACATCTTCAGGTTGTGGAAGGAGAACTCCTCCTTGATGCGCTCCTTGAACGCCTGACGCTCTTCGAGGGTGAGAGAGTCGGACTTGGCAATAACAGGAACAACGTTGACGACATCGGACAGCTTCTTCAGAACAACGATATCGATGGGCTTGAGGCTATGCGGGGTTATTGATTAGTCCGAAGGAGCTCCAAGGAAGCGGAGGAATGCGCGGGGGGTAAACTCACGCATGGCCGGAGGGCTGGATGAAGAACAAGCAGCAGTGAACACGAGTATCTTGGATGTAACGCTCACGCTGAGCGGTAAGTTCCTTGCGGAGGTATGCCGAGTGCTGATCCTTGATGTACTTGACAATGGGGTCCCAGCTGATTATAGTTAGCTTAGACCTAGTAGCTCCAGCGTGATGGGAATCAAATTACCATCGGTCGTTATTGACCTGGTCACCGTAACCAGGTGTGTCGACAATGTTCAAGCGGAGACGGACGCCGTTCTCCTCAATAACTAGTCGCTTGTCAGCTATTCTACATCGTGGACAATTCCCTCAAGGATACACATACTGTGCGACTCTGTCTTGATCTCGGTGGTGGAGCGAACGGGCTCGGTTGGGGTCAGACGGCCCTTGGAGTCAATCAGGTGGGATGCGAAGATAGTGTTGATCAAGGTCGATTTTCCAAGACCGGTTTGGCCTGTCGCGTAAGAGAGATTAGCTGAGGGTCTTATATAATAGAGGCATTGCCTAACACATACCGACACACATGACATTGAACTGGAAACCACGCTTCAACAGCTTGCGCTCGATTTGCGAAGTAATGCTGTCAAAACCGACATGGCTATGGGGGAAAACAGTGGGCTGTTGAGCCGAAGCTGCGGTGGTAGCGGCGGCCATTATGAATGGAGAGAGAAATTGAAGCTTTTGAGACGGAGAAATAAGAAGCCCTTCCCAAAAAGACCCGAAGAGAAAGAAGCTTGGAAGTAGATGAAGCAAGAGCACCCCCCTTATTATCGTCTTTCCGAACTCAGGGGTGGCCTATTCCTAATTGGGACTAGCGTCTCTCCACGAGAAAACCACCAACTTTCACTTTTGCTTCATTGTGATCTGTGATAGCTCATCACATAGCCTGCCGATAACTCAATTCCACTTTTTTGTGCTTGAAACCTATTTCCAACAATGGCATTGCGCCTTCTCCCTTTCGCTCCGGCAAACATGTCGCGCTCACTTCTTTCCGAGTCCCTCCAATTCCCTCGACTCGCTCGCTTCCTCCCGATTACACCCATCGCGACTAGCGGATTCCTACAACCGGTTTCGATCTCTCTCAATATCCCGTCTATCCTCTCGGATCTTTGGGATTCCGTCCTGCGCGCCGTGCCTAAGAAGAAGACCTCCCACATGAAGAAGCGTCATCGACAAATGGCCGGCAAGGCTCTCAAAGATGTGAAGAGTCTTAATAAATGCCCGGGTTGTGGCCAGATCAAGCGTGCCCATCTTCTATGCCCAACCTGTGTCAAAGGTAGGATTTGAGTCCAATCGGGAGGACCTTTTATTTGGTTATTGCAGAAAAGCTGACTAGTCAACAGACATCAAGGAATCGTGGAGGACCCTGGACATGGCATGAGAGAGCACTGTAAAAAATAAGGGCTTGTCTTTCAGGAATCAGGATCATCATTCTCGATATCCTAATCCCAAGCCCCGAAAAAAAAGAGATTGTATGTTGTATTTCTAGAATTGGTTGTGGATACATGCTGCATGGCACCTGGCGTCTGGTTTTTGCGGGGGAAATGTTTCGATATGATTTTTTATAACAACTCGATCTAGTAGATCGAATTTGAATGCTGTGATATTTACAATCTACCCTTTTCCATTTAAATCCGAAAGCCAAACTACAATTGTAGATGTTATAGTTATGCCAGTTCGGGTAGAACTAACCGAACATCAAGTTAATGTTTATGCTATTACAACTTCAGCGCTCTATATAGATGACCATTTTGACTTCCACCTACTTCACTGCTACAACATAGGTTTGTAGCCATGTACATATGTCGTCAAGACGGGAGCCCTGGAAGTACTAGATAGTTTATAGTGCCAAGTACAGAGAGTGGCACTAATTCAATCTTGATTCGCTTTAACGCCTTAATTATTTCGCTTGCCATTCAACAATATCAAGATACCCGAGCCATTAAAGTAGATAGAAGGATAGTACGTATACCATTTATATTGGTTCGTGTGGTAACCACATGGGCATCAAAACCGCATCGCTATCGATAATAAAGGCGGAACGGGCCTTCGGGCCCCAACGTCATTGCTCCTCCGCAAGTAAAGTCTCGACACAGCCGTGAAAGAGCACGGCATCGTCAACATGGTAAGATCATGCCAAAAGATACTGATTTTCATTGCTGGCTGACATTTTTAGTCGAAACAATACCTCTCGAGGGGTTCTGCGGACAATGGTAGGCTTCCGAAACCTCATATTCTGGGTGACAAGCTTGATTTTGGCGCTAATATTTGTTTTGCAGCGCACATTGTTGATATCTTCTCGCTGGCTATAACAGACAAGCAAATTCTGTCAACTTCGGGTGCCTCGTCTATCAAAGTGCATTCCACCACGGATGCTGACTTCCCTCTGGTGCAGTCCATTGATGGTGCCCATACCATTGGCTGCCACCACATCGTGACCAATGGGAATGGCTCTCGTGCAATCACCGCTGGGTTTGACGGCCAAATCAAGGCCTGGTCTTGTCAGGATGGTCATTGGGCTGCAGACACAAAACTGACTGGTAAGCACTGCCCCTCTTTAATAGCCCACAAGGTGCAATGTGGCTAATAAAAGGATAGACGACCTCATGGATGCCGATGCTTGGGCCATAGCTATTTCTGAAGATGGTCAGTATCTCGCTGGTGTTACGCAGGAAGGGCGCATTAATGTATGGGATTTGGCTGCCGATGGCACTCGGATTCGAGACCATGAAACCAAAGGCAGCTTTGGTACTTGCATTGACTTGGTGAGATCTCAAATTCTACAGCCAGAGAGATGGTCCCTGCTAACTTGGGCGCTTAGTCTCCCGATGGCCGATTGATCGCTTCGGGCCACGAAGACGGCGCGGTCTACATCTTCACCACCGAAACAGGCCGCATGCCATTCTCTCTGTCAGGTAAGCAAAGTTGACCGAGTTGAGCAGAAATGGAATTTCTAATTCGGACTAGGCTTGGTAAATCCCGTACGAGCTGTGGCTTTCTCGCCCAAAAGCAAGATCCTAGCGGCTGCTGGCGACTCCAAGGTCATCGTGCTGTACGATACTTCCTCTGGCGAACAAATCGCCAATCTCTCAGGGCACTCTGCCTGGATCTTGTCCCTTTCCTGGAGCGACACTGGCGAGTACCTTCTGAGCAGGTCAGTCAATATCCCCTGTATTTATATGATGGTAAGCTGACATTTTCAAGTTCGTTTGACGGCAAGGTCAAGGTTTGGTCCATGGAGACCAAGACCTGCGTCGCTACACACTCAGAAACGGATAAAGCCGTTTGGAACGCAAAGTGGCTTCCCAAGATTGGCAAGACAGAAGGGTTTGCCACCGCTGGCGCAAACCGCAGCATTGCATTCTACCGCGAGGCTACTGGGTAAAAATGGAGTAGCTGAACATGGGGTATTGCAGAAATGTCCTTGCAACTGTGTTATGACGATTTCAATGGAACTCGAGAAACCTTACTGAACTATGAATAAAAATCATGAAATTCGTATTGGAATAATAACAATAACCCAACTGCCCATCTATTTGTTCTTACTTCATCGCCTCAACAAACAACTTGCGCATCCGCTTCAAGAACGCTCCAAAGTCTCGGTCATCGTTGACGAGATCTACCACATGCTCCAAACCATCCCGGTCAACCTTGGGGCGCGTATGGAAAACCTCGTAGTCGCGACTGGCAGTGCCCAATTCAAACCAAGCCTCTGCCTCCCAGTCCTTCTCCAATAAATGGCTGTAGACAAACTTTAATCGGTCCTCACGACCGGCGCCTTCAATTCGAATACAAAGGTAATCTTGCCAAAACTCCAACTCCGGGAAATTGAGACGAGATTGCGCATCTAAATGCTGTGCGTGAGACTTTTGTGCCTCGACCTTTTGATTGATAGCCTTCTGAGTCTCGGCGATCTGCTGCTTTAGGCGGTCGCGTTTGGCGAGGCGGGAATCGCGTTCCAAAGTGATTGATGAGATAGCTGCGTGCATTTCAGCAGCCTCGGCGGCTTCTTTTTGGAGGGTTTGTTCATGGGTTTGTGATTTGAGATTGAGAATTTCGATATCGCGCTGTCGCATGCGCTCGTCCTCTGGTAGGTTGTGTTAGGTACAATCGTGGGATATAATAAGAAACAGGGAGATTTCAATTATTGACCCATACCTTCATATTCAGCCAGATTAATGTGAAACTGGTTTCGTTCCTCCAAGACTCGTTTGCGACCGCGCTCAATAAACGCGTCGAACTTTACTGTGAATTGTGCCATGGTATTGCGTAGGTCCTCAAACCCAAAGTTGATGCTGGGCAATGAGTCTGCCATTGACGGCGCATCCGCCGAGGCAAGCGGTGGGCGCATGCCACTTGTCGAGAGCGACGGTTCGAATGAAGAAGTCATAGTATCTGAGAATTAGATTGTGAGTGGTGAATGGTGAAGTTGAAGTTGAGGTCAACGCGGGGACAATGCCAGAGTTGTTTTGGGTTGCGGCGCAACAACTCCGAGTCTCTTATCGATAAGGACCAAAAAACTTTCCGTGCAACTCTCCAGGGCTCTCTTGCTTCATCCCCACATTATGCGCATATGTATATGACCGAGTGGACTCTTACAGTTGAACCAGTCTAGACATGGTTTGGCCAAGTCCTGAACTGATCGCAAGAAGCAAAGAACGATCCGATGGATGAACATCCAGGCAGTGCTCTCCACTATGGGCAAGTAGGACGAGCTGTCTACCTTCCTGATGAGCAAGACTGGACATTTACTCGCTCTTTTGCTAGGCGTAAGTACTTGAGCCTCAATTTTCAGAGACCAGCTAACATGTTCGCAAGCCCCATCCATCCAGTATACCGGAGTGACCAAGACAACAATCCCCTCGCCTTTTCGCCCACCCAAAGCTCGACCAATACCCAGAGTACCTGAGAAAAACACCAGGAAAGTGATCACAAATGCGCATCCCGATTTGGCGGCATCATGGTCCTCTATTCGCGCCGAACCTTTGTCGAAAGCTGTTACGACTATAACCGAGAAATATGACCCTGAGATCTCTGAGCTTTTCGATATTGGTTATGCGGTGGACCAAAGGCGTCATGACACAAGGCTGCGCTCGGTTCCAATTGCGGTGGCCGTTACCGGGGAATCTCGTAATATAATCTCCTTCCGAACACTGGAGGAGGAAATTTTGGAGTTGAGCTCTCCACAGAAGTTAGCGTTTCGTGCTCCATCAATCAGCCCCATTGAACTGTCTGAATGGTCCAATTGTGGCGCACCGGTACGTCAAATACACTTTGCACGTCCCTTGGAGGAGAAGCCCATGTTCATGGCCGCTCGTCTCCCCACAATGACTACAATATTCCGACCTCTTTACCACTGGGACCCTGTGCCTATGCATTTCCCAGAAGATGCTATACTGGGATCCTCTGCTCACTTAAAAAACTCTCGGCTGGATGCGAATCCCATCGCGGAGATACCTGTGTCGCGAACAGGTGGCTTCTCACATGCCGATGTGACCTTTAACCCTTGGTATCAGAGACAATTCGCCGTTGTAGATACCAGAGGCAAGTGGAGTGTCTGGGAGATCACCGGTAGGCAGCGACTCCAGCAGTCCAACTGGGCTACCGAGCTCGTCAAATCAGGCTCGTTGCCCTTGCGGGATTATAAACGCAAACATAGTTGCCCTCGGGTTGATGGCTGGGCATCTATCGAGTGGATCCATAATGTTGGATTGATAGTTGTCTCCAATCGTCACAGTGTCATAATCTATGCCTTCACAGACAACCAGATTCCACCACGCACGGTTGAGCTTGGAATGAACAAGCAATCTGAGTGGGTTCTAGACGTCCAAAGAAACCCACGCAAGCCATCACAGTTCTTTGTCCTGACGACAACTCGAATATTGTGGTTTGATGTCGGAGCCATACGAGACGAGGATGATGCAAGTCTTTCTCTATACCCTCAAGTGTCCTGGAGGCACTTTCGAGACCCTGAAGACACAACTTTGCGACTTAGCGACATAGTCGTATATCAAGGTATGTGCTAGTGCGACTGAACACGGATTTCAAATACTAAATTAGTATCTAGACTTGTATCTCGTTCTGTATTCACAGATCACTCGGCTGGTACAAGTATTCCCATGTCCCTTTATATCTGACGAATATACCGAGTGTGTATCTATACCCGATCCCCTGGTGTTTGATGCGCCCCTGTTGGATGAGATACCGCCAACTAAACGTGACTCTGTTGTACGATTCTCGAGATTCGTTTTTAGAGAGATTGCCCACTCTGTTACACCAATGGGTCGCAATTTCTATAACGCCCACTTGCCATTGATCAAGCTTTTCTGGATGGATTCGGATTTAGCCGTTCACGAATCTACTTTCAAGGCCCCGCGTGGAGATTCAGACGAGCCGGACTTGTTTCGTCAAGATAGTGTCTTGCGGTTAAGAAGGCGTTATGCTCCGACATCATACGTCAGACCCACTGATGATTTTATTGTGGATGATTGGGACGAATCAGCGACAAAGAAAACGATTGTTCGGCGCTGCAAGCCCAAAATTGGCCGCATTGGCATAAGGTCGGACTTGCAGTGGACCTTGGATTTTTCTGGCGTCTACAGAATAGCGACAGGGAAGATGGAAATTCGTCGGAAAAAGCAAAATAAAATACCAAGGCCCAGAGCAAGGACAATTGGTGGGTTGCTGGCAATTCTACAAAGCGAAATGAAGAATGGATCGAAGCGGCCTCCAGGCAGGACGATGTTTGAACTGACCAGCAAGAGGCTTTTGGCTGAGGGTCTTGATGAAAGTGCAGATGAGGTGAAACGACTCATTTCAGCACTCGTGCCCGAGCACGCGGACCCCGACGCTCACTGTCGGTATATGCTTCTACCAATCCCATCCTCAAACGGGAGTTATGGCATGCCAGCCAAACTGTCAGGCGAAGCAGACCGGGATCTTCTCAATACCTATGATCAAATGATCGATGATTGGATGTCTACCCTGCCTCGCACCATCCCCGTGCAGACACGACTCATG
This sequence comes from Penicillium expansum, assembly GCF_000769745.1. NCBI lineage: Eukaryota > Fungi > Ascomycota > Eurotiomycetes > Eurotiales > Aspergillaceae > Penicillium > Penicillium expansum. The sequence goes on from NW_015971343.1 coordinate 51,688, forward strand.
AAAGAGAAACTCATTCGGGGAGTTGTTGCCGATCTCATCCTTTCACGCCTAATCAAAATATCTACCTCATTAGACAGCATCATACTATCCAAGCCCGCAGATCCGGTCGAGGAACGAGCAATTCAGGAGGCAAATGAGAAGGCTGCGGCGAAGAACAAATACCAATCGAGCTACTTCGCATTACTATCATCACAGACCGCTGCAAGCCAGGCCAAAAGCCGAACGTTTGGATCTAGACGGGACACGGTGCCAGTCCAGCAATCCAAGTACGCTGCAGTCCCAGTCCTGGGTGGCCTCTCAGCATTCATCACATTCAAGACCCCACGTCCAACACCACGGAAGGTGGCAAACCTCCTCTCCCACTGGCCGGTGGGAACCAGCCCCCAAAATTATATATGGGACAGGATCGATGACGAGGAGACGCGGAATTCGCAGTCACGCACATCCAAGAATAGACGGAAGAAGCGCTCACAGACTCGTGACCAATCCCTCCCTTCGACTCCGGCAGTGCCTATGGTCCGAGCATGGGGCAGTCAGCCGCTTGCACCTCCCCGAGTGAACATCAACAGTAGTCAGCTCGATAGTATGCCGATGACCCAGATGGAGCGGGGAGCTTTTGGAACTCGTACACTCAAGAAGCCAAAAAAGAAGAAAAAGAGACAAGCTGGATTTTAGAATTGACTTGTATATACCAAATAATTCAATAATACATACTCTACTATATCGCCTCTTACTATATAACATTGGTCCACCAATGGCGAATATGGCTCATTCATCAAGGGATGAAGTATGACAAATACAGAATATGGAAAGGGAGAGTAAGTACAACATAGAAAAGTTAATAGTGTACATAGTTAACAGTAAATATATAATCTTCTTTCTCTCCCTCTCTATCTCACTCTTCAACGATTTCCCCCCTTGTTGGATCTATCTGAAACCACAACCCTCAAAAAGTCCACTGTTATCCGCCAAGCATCTTCTTCCCCTCCTTCCAACACCCCGCACCAACACAAATCAAATTCCAACCATGTCTGACCACCAATACAAGTTCAATGTGACTATGACCTGCGGCGGATGCTCCGGCGCCGTGGAGCGTGTCCTCAAAAAGCTTGAAGGTAAGCGATATACCTGTTTCATCGTCTTTTCCATCCTGACACGTTGGTCTTTAGGCGTCAAGACCTTTGATGTTAGCCTCGAGACCCAGACGGTCAATGTCACCACCGAGCCTACTCTTTCCTACGATAATGTGCTGGAGAAGATTAAGAAGACTGGCAAGACCGTGAACAGCGGAGAGGCGGATGGGGAGAGCAAGGAGGTTTAAATTCTCTCTTATTCTGGTGTTTCCGGTCTTATATACCCTTTTTCTTCTCTCCTTTGCATGAGGCCTGGGATTTAAACCCCACGAGCTTAGACAAGCTCGTGGAACTCAGGCCCAAGACTAGACCGCACGGCTAGACAGTGCGAGACAGTACTAGACAGAACATACCAACAGCATGCGTTCCAACCTTTGGAAAGTTTGAAGGTTGCTCTGGAATTCCCTATTACTAAATGACCATGAGAAATGAAATAGAGATATAACATGGGGGAACCGTAGTTCCCGATTCAAATTGGTATTGAGACCCGTGAGGAAATGAGGTTCTAAGAATATGCACAAGGGTATCATGAACAACAATGCACTATGCAATGCGAATACAAAAAAATCTCATAACAAAAAGGGGAATTTGATAAAAGGTAGAATTAATTAATCGACAATGACAACATGTCTTCCATCAAGGATGGAATAGTAGGGTGGGCGTGGTTCAACTCTTTGAACGTAGACTGGGCGATCTTGCTCCATAGTCTGGGATGAGGGAGGGTAATTGTAGGACGGTCTGTATCTGCATTAGTGGGGAACTTCAATGTTCGCAAGGCATAGGGAAAGTTATGTTGTTGGACTGGTTGATTTCCCTAATGAAGGCTTACCGCAAGGAGTTGAACCCGCCACTGGCTGGCCTTTCGCGAGGGACCTGAGGGGGAGACAAGTGAGGCTGGATCTTTCCTATGGCAGAGTCCGAAAAGGTGCGAAGGTGGTCATGGGAAGGAGCCACTCGCGGTCCTATGGGCAATGGGCCACGTTGATCCGACGCAACCTGGGTCTGTGGCAGATTTTTTGTGCCAACGTGATCCAGGTTTCTAGTCCTGCCGGAGGGAGAATGGTCTCCAATGGGCCTGGCTTCGGATTCTGCACGCCTGGGGGCGTATTCAAATACGGGGGGCTCGCGGTGATCAACATACCGGACAAAGTCCTCAGCATACAGGTTCCTGTCTGGATGGACATTCTCCGGCAAAGGACGTCCACCATCAATGCGGGTGTGTCGAATTGCCCGCGGGTCTTTCGGAACACGGTCCGGGCGGAGACTACGATCACCATGGTAAGGATACCATGGTCCAGAATTGGAAACGGCTGGAGCCGCCCTGAAGGTGCGATCCCCTTCTGAGGTAAGAATACTGGTACCGGAAAGCCCAGCTTGAGGCTGAGGCTCGTGTGGTCCGCTGATATGCTGTCGACCCAAGACTGACCTTGTTTCTAGGCCATGTTGTGCGTTGGAATAGGAAACCTGCTTCCTTTCCCGCTGGTGTCCTAAAACAGGGGGCTTTTCCACTGGCAGATAATCCCGACGGAAATGAAGTTGGTCCGGGGGTCGGTGGTCCGGGACAAGCTCAACGCGACGGTAAGAGTGTGGCCCGAATCCTTCGGACACAGGAAGTCCCATAGGCCTTGCACTCCATGGGTCTGGGCGGGGATCAGTTCGAGAACCTTCACGACATGCCAGACGTCTTCTTTTGCTCGCTTGCTCGCTTTCACCTTCCTTTTCGATAACATCGGAGTGATGCATCACCTCTCCTTGAGGCCGCCCTGGCGTGACCGACCGGAGTGACATTTTGTTGGCCATATGTACCAAAGGATGCGCACCGTCAGTCCGCCGGTTTTCTGATGGCCGGGAATTTTCAATCGAGGGCAAGATAGAGTCCTGTGTGTTTGAACCTGGTCTGAGAGGAGGGGAGCTGACACAATCAGGGCGGCGTCCCACTGGGGTCAATTTCTGACGATTGTCCTTTGGTCCGCTCACGAACACAGGTGCGTTGGTCCTATCCGACTGAGGAGGCAGTCTTTCTTGTCGAAATCTGGGTTCCATCCTGGAGGGAGGAACATCCTGCGAGTGGGTCATGTTCACATTTCTAGGTCCAGAGAGTTCTTCTAGGATTTGCAACTCGGGTGATTCCTGATTAGTTAGTCCAGTTGGCCTGGCGTTCGGTTTTTGTTGGGCGTCCGAGTGAAGATAGTTCTCCTGGACACCTACATGTCTCTTGGCCACCTGTGGGTCCATTAGTGGAATAGCGGGCACCCGATGTGCCTGGTTATCATTACTGGCTGAGCCTGGAGCGACACGCCGATGAGCCTCGGCGTGGTGGGGAACTGTATCCTGGCGCCTAGCAGCGGATACTTCTTGAGCAGCAATGCGCTGCTCGGTATATCGTGGGCTTTGGTTTTCAGCCGGGGCACCAGAAAACCTTGGTTGTTCAGTGCCCTGCATACCCTCTCGATATTCCTTCACAGCGCGGGTCCATGCTTTGTACCTGTTAAATCCTCGACGGTTGATGATATCTGTGGCTGGGGCTCTTGTGACAAATCGGAACCCAGGCGGCGCTTCTTCCTCGGATAGTTCCCGTGGAAGATCCCGACCAAGAGGGTTCGTGTTGTTGATAGGCTGACACCGGATCTCGTGGGCCCGTGTCTCGCTTGGAAGTATTTCCACACTGGTGTTCTGGTGACCTGCTGAAGCAGCCGCATCTTCTTCTGATTCACTGTCTTCGTCGTCTGAGATAACGATCACCTCGCGGAAAACATCTTCCAGAACTGTCTGGCCATTCTCATCGTCCCCTCGCCACTCAATGACTTTGGCTAGAGTTGTGTGTTCAACAACCCCTCTTGCTTCATGGAATGAAGTGGTTTTAAGGAGGCGATCGTAGTCAGTGTAGACATGTCGAACGTGAGCAACCACAGCGAGTTGGGCTCTGCGAGCCAAAGGCAATTCGGTGGCCGTCCCAACTTTTTTCTGACCCTTTTTTTTTTTGAATATCAGGTTTTCCACGTCCTCATTTCTCAGGTCAAGAGTGGGTATATACGTACCTTTTGAAAAGCAGTCTTGATAATCTGATTCAAATCTTTGTCCGGTATATTCGGAAAGAGATCCTTTAAGGCGTCCCGTGCCTGGGTATTGAGTGTTATTTGAGAAATTTCAGAATCGGCCTGCGTGGAATTCTCTATTCTGTCCGTGGGAAAGGTACTGGGCACTGTTTTACCCGTGCTTGTGAGGTAGAACCCCAGCTCTGAGCAAACGGCTGCCACCACGGTACTAGGGAAATGATACCCTATCCGATGAACATGCTGGGACAGATTATGATGGCGATGGTGTGGGGTAGTCTAGAAAAAGATAAGCAGTGTTGATCGTTAGTAACCAGATAGGGTTCTCACTGATACTGCGTAGATTTGGAGACCCTCGTTTCGACACCGCTCCTTACACGTTGTAGTGAGTTGTGGATTGCCTGCAGGAATGAAAGTGTAACCGCTTGGTGCTTGCGCTTCAAAACAGATCTGTATATTGTTAATTATTTGGCCTAGCTGAAGTAGAAAATATACATACGACACTCCGAAGCTTTTTCTTTTCTTGGGTTACTGATTCCATAATAACCTTGTGCCTTTTCGCTCTCCTTTGGATAGCCCGGCCGGGGCCATGCCTGACCGAGGCCGAGGCAGCCCTTCTTATGACACGGGCCATACTTCTGGTTCAGCTTATCGCAGAACCTCGCGAAGATGAAGATTTTAGCACATGATTCACGTCATGAAACATGTATCACACGTGTGTGATATGAACGAGTAGATGGTATGTATTTCCTTTTATGGGTCAGGGCGAAGGATGTGTGGTCAGGTCAAGTCAAAGTCACGTCTAATGCACCGCAACAATGCAAAGAGTCCGAAGTAAAGCCACCCCGCGGTCGCCCGAAACAGAAAGAAGGTCCTTTAGTGTGAGCCGTTTGGGTTAACCTTGAGCAAGACCAGGTATTAAGTAGCAAGGCACAAATAGAAAAGCAAGAACGAGAATATCAGGAGAAAAGATGGAGAGAGAGAGAGGGGGAGAGAGAGAAACAGAGACAGAGACAGAGAGAGACAGAGAGAGAGAGGGATTGATAAGATTGCTATTGCGGCCCAAGTCACCTCTCCCGATCAGGCTAGTCCTGCCTGAGGCTTCAACCTTTCCCCAACTTTGACCGTCTTTTACTCTTCCTTTCCTCCAATACCAAGCCAACATTTGAACTCACCACTTCGGATCTCCGTTGATTCCGTCTAATTCCGTCTGATTGCACATTTGCCATTCGGTGGCTCGGATTTGTCCAATAAATCGGACATGAACGCTTCAGTCCAGACCATGAAGGTGGATCAACGAGCTATGGTCCACGCATACCGTCACCTCTATCGACAGGGGTTGAAAGCGATTCAGTATTCGACACCCAGTCGCTATATGCTTCTAAAATCCTTGCGACAATCCTATCGTTCCTCCCCCTCCGAAGAGTTTGATCCTGCCAAAATCAACAACACCCTTCGTTTTCTTGAACGAGCTACCGAGGTCGCGGGCATGGAACACAAGATTTTGAAGAACCTTCTGCTAGCTAGATATTGGGAACAAGGTCACCTTGTGAGAGAGTCTCGCGTGTGAGTGACCATCAACAGAAGTGGAGAAGAAAGCCGCTGACTTGGCCTCAGTCCACGATCCCTGGGGCTCGGTCATGTAGAGAACCAATTGCGGACAAGCGTCTTTGACCATTACAATTTGACACTTGACCGTTTGAATGAGAGTCTAGGGACATGTCTCAGATGATTCGAACTCCGCAGTTCTCGACCTTTCCCTCTGTGCTGATCCAACCCGCTACGCCAGATCGTGCATCCGTTAGGCCTCAGTGCTTCCCTTGGGCATGAATCCATATCGACGCGAGGCAGCTCGCCCAAAAGGGGTGTTTGCACCCGCCGGGTATTGCCGTGATCAGAACACCGGTACATATCTCAATCGCATCAGGATTCCGTAAGACACGATGGCCCGTCCTGCCTTTGGGCCAACATCGTGCGTTGTGTTTCCGGACAATCTTATGGTGTACAACACATTATGTCAATGGCACTCTACATGCCTCGGAATTCAATACAATGTCGTAGAGCCAATCATTGTCTACAGACTTGAGACTCATTGGTAGATAGATAGCATCGGCCGCTGAGCGTAATGGCTCTGCAAGAAAGACAGCCTTGATGAGAAACTACGTGGTAGAATACTTTGAGCAAATTCTAAACCAAATGATAGTCCATTCTATTTACCCAATATTCGCTGATTTTCGAGTCCAGCCTAGTCCAACCAAAAATCGTCCCATCTGTTCAGGCTCCAGCCCCAGACCATGTGACGATGATTCAGCACCGGAGGCGGTGCCCGTAGACGTCACATGTCACGATGTCTGTTGTTTCAGCTCCAATTTTGGGTTTGATTTTGCTTGATTTCAAGCATCTGAAGTGATTTAGTGAGATGCCGGTCTACAGCCCTTCATGAGTGGTTTAATTTCCTCGTTGCTGATCCAAATTGGAATACGATCCCCCTTACCACCCCAGCCGAGCAGGCAACCAAATGACGACCAACCGAAATTCCACCTGAACGAACCCACAAACCCCTCGAGTGATAGTGAAGACCATAAATTGGTTTCTCAGCCGGGCCAAGATCACGAACAGAAATCGAACTGCAGAGATGCGGGTGCGGGGTGCCTGCATAGCTCTCCTTTCTTCACAACCCTACCTAAAGAGATGGATGGCCGAAACTTGCAACCGGAGGGCACTCAATCCGTGACCCACAACACACCCACCTCCATCCAAAACATAGCTGCGACCACAGACGGCTCATACGATCCCACCCATGAAATCAACGTCACCGTGCAGCCGGACAATTTATCGAATCCACAGCCTTCACACCCCAATGAGGCGCTGAACTCGCATAATGAGCCACAACCTGCAGCTTCAGCGATATCCATCAGCGAGCCTCGGCGATCTTTGGACAATGCCTTTGATCCGGAGGGATTGGCGCATTCTTCGCTTCCGGCGGATGATGGGATGGGAGTTCTGAGAAGCAAGATCATCGCAATCAGGGATTTGCGGCTCACCAATGTTGAAAAGGCGCGAATGGTTCACGGTCTAATGACAGAAGGTTACAACTCGGCCCGTGAGCTTCCAAGCACCCCTGGCATGGGGGTTTTCTCACCTCCATCGAGCCCACAAAGCTTAGGACTGCCAACAAACCAAGAGACTCCCCGGGCCTGGGAGATCAATACTTCTAGACCGGGCTCACCATACTCTGAATCAGTTCCTCTATACGAGAACACCTTCAATCTCACACCTGAAGATCTGCAACCCACTTTCGTGCCCAAGGCAGAAACAGAGCCACCAGAACTTGAGACTGGGGATGAAGACCGTGACACAGAAGAACAAGAAGAGATCATTCTAGGATGTGTGCATTATCAGCGCAATGTCAAACTTGAGTGCCACACTTGCAAAAAATGGTATACCTGCCGCTTCTGCCATGACGCAGTGGAAGACCACTCTCTCGTTCGTCGAGACACCGAAAATATGCTTTGTATGCTATGTGGGCATGCACAGCCCGCAGCGCAGAACTGTAGACAGTGTTGCGAGCAAACCGCACAGTATTATTGCGAGATTTGCAAGCTCTGGGATAACGACAGCAACAAGAGCATCTATCATTGCAGCGACTGCGGTATATGTCGAATTGGACAGGGACTGGGAAAAGATTTTTTCCATTGCCAGGTAAGGGCTCCGACATGGGTTGGACGATACTGGTACTGACAACATTACAGACATGCTCTGTTTGTCTTCCTATGTGTATTGAGAACACCCATCGTTGCATTGAACGCTCCACCCAGTGTGACTGTCCCATATGTGGCGACTACATGTTCACTTCTCCAGAAACCGTCGTCGTTATGCGATGTGGCCACAGCATACACCACAAATGTCTCTCGGAGTACTCCAAAAGTTCCTACCGTTGTCCCCTTTGCAGCAAGACCATCACCAACATGGAATCGACATTCCGAAACCTGGATCGCACCATTGAGAGTCAGCCTATGCCCGTCGAGTTCAAAGACACCAAAGGCCTTATTTACTGCAACGATTGCGGTTCAAAGTCAGTTGTCAAGTATCATTGGCTCGGCTTAAGATGTGATTTGTATGTATTCTTCGAGAGAAAAAAGACGATCAACACCTGCTGATATGACCCAGATGTGAGTCGTACAATACGGCCCAACTTCGCATTTTGCACGGAGATATGTCTTCTCAACCCGAGGAAGACTCCGAGGAAGGAGGTCTTCCTCGGCCTCGGTCATCTTCACTCATTGAAAACGATGACTCGATGTCGTCTTCAGTGGCAACATTAAATGTCAATAACACATCGGATTCTCATTCACGGCTCAGTGTCCCTATGTCCTCCGAACCCGTCAGACGATACTCATCCTACAACATTACACGAGGCCGTGCTGTCTCGCCCGTCGTCAGTAACTACTTTGGACTGCCGGCTGAGCGTGAATCAGAAAAACCTTCATCTATGCCCTTCTTTGGAGGTCCATCTCGTGGCGAGAATGAAGACTATGGAGCATTGAATTTCTTAAGCAAGAAGCTTACATACCGATATGGACTGTTTGGTGGTGAGACTAAATCAACTGAAAACGTATTGGAAGCTGGGAAGGAAGAAGATGACGGTGAGTCTTCTGACTCGGCTGAATCGGATGGTTCTCATGGCACCGAGAACGACGACGACGACGAAGAGGAAGATCAAGATCATATTCAAATTTTCGGTCATCAATGAGGCCGATGCAGATGTTTACGCATGAACACAGATGGCTGATGGTAGGTTGACTTATCGTTCTGGAAATGTGGCACAATAGCTATCTTTGCCCTCATCAATTAACCCTGGTCAAACCGTGCTCTGAGCAATGAACACTGTTCAGCGCTTGACCGCAATCCCACCCATCCTGGTCCATGGGGTTTAATCTCAGAAGCATCTCTAAGCCGGTGCCCAACTCTGACTGGGTAGCACCGGGAGACAGATAAGGTGCTTCAAGGCCGATTCAAGTTTTCTGTATTGGGATTATAGCTCCGTCATTTTGTGTACCTTCACACATGTGATGACCACAAGGGTGCCTTTGATCCGCATTCAATCAAGCAAAGGCCAACTCGACGCATCTCGAGGATGTTGATTTCGCATACATCAAGCAGCCGGCTTCGCTGCAGCATAGCGTTCAATTAATTTTTTCGAGTTTCAAAGCACACTGGTATCATGACGCAACGATAGCAATTTTATTGAAACTTTCTGTCTTAACTGGCTTACGCTAAATTTCTCCATTGGTCATCTGTAGTCTCGGTATCAATACCAACTTACCGACCTGATTGAATCAAACAGACGACCTTTCCGGTCCGCGGGAGGAGCGGTCTTGGGCAGCATCCTCCACATGAGCAACTGGTGTCTCTTCTCCTTCGTTCATGATGGCCATCGCTTCGCGTTTTTCAGAAGTTCCTTCAGATTCCCCAGCCGCTACATTATCAGGACCTCCAAAGATCGTATCCATTCGCTCCAAGGATATGCCTTTGGTTTCGGGGAGAATGAAGTAAACAGATATCTGGATGGCGCAACGGTCTTTGGTCAGTGATTGAAAGAAATTATATAGGACTGCTCTTGGACTTACCCCAGCAGCTATGTTCAAACCAAACAGTAGCCAATAGCTGTGACCCCCAACCCTTTTGTTGAAAGACGGCCAAGACTGCGTCAGCATAATTAGCCAGCACGTTTGGCCAAGCATCGACAGACCAAACCCCTAAACGAATGCTGTCAGTGATATTGTCCATGGCTGATTACTTTCGCCCCAACCCACCTTATCTCTAACATGCTGAGGGAAGATCTCCGTCACCACCGTCGGGGCAATAGGGCCATTTGACCAGCAGTACGTCAATCCAACAATGAACAACATAGCAACCTCCACGATAGCAGCTGCCTTGTTCCCGTTTGTCGGATAAGCAGTTGTAAGACAAGACATGATCAAGAGTGCCAGCGACTGAATAGCAAACCCAGCAAGCAGCAGACCCCGTCGACCAAATCTGTCAACTGTGAATGTATTGACAAACACAATGAGTAGCTGGAGGACAGATTGGATCCCATTGATCGTCAACGCCTGCGAACCCGTGTCCCATCCAAGACTCTGGTAGATCAAGGTGGCATACATAGTAAGCGAAGCAATACCACCACACTAGATGAGGCTATCAGTCGTGCTATACAACATGTGTATAAAAGAATTGACATACCTGCTGAAGACTTGCAGCGTAGATGCCATAAAGCAATCGCTTTCGCATGCTCTTATTCTTGAGAAGCCCGATATACCCCGTATCATACCTGCGGCGGAACTCATACGAGGCAACAAGCTCATGGAACTCCCTCCGGATACGTTCGTCAGTCGGTGCACCAGATCTGAGTCTGCTGAGGACATTCAGAGCCCGTTCGGGCGTCTCGGGGTGCTTCTCCAGCATGTACCGTGGGCTTTCAGGGTACCAGAACGAGACTACGATAAATGCCAGACCGATGGGGATCTGGATGATATTGGAAACGCGCCAGGCAATATTGTAAGGTGACTTGTGAAAGGACATTCCATAGCCGGACCAGAAGGCGATCAGGGTACCCAGCTGGTAGCCGAACTGGGATACCGTTCCAACGAAGCTGCCACGGAGCTTGGTGGGTGCACACTCGGCGACATAGAGGTTGGTGGAGATGTATACGCACCCGAAGCCTAGACCTCTGATCAGGCGAAAGGGGATCAGCAGTGTACTTGGTGATCAGTTCAATGGATTTGTGTACTTACGTCAAGAGTCTCCCCAGGATCAAAACCCCGAAGCTATTTGGGATAACTTCGACGACTCTATGCCTGGTCAGCGCTTTTCATACTTGCCTTGACGGTTTAATCTTACACTCCGATGATCATTATGCAGATGGACACCCGTAAAGCCCAAAGACGTCCGAACCACCCAGCGAGGGAGCCGCCAAGCCAGAGTTGGGCGAGACCTGAGATGTTTTCTCAGCGTAATGAACTATATCGAAGGTAGAGAGCTTAGTAGTTACCTGTCATCGCCCAGGGGATCGTTGCAACCAATCCCGATTTATTGTCATTGATGCTATAGTATTCGATGAACTGTTTATCGGCCAGAATGACTGTCATGATCCCAGCATCATACCCATTGAAACAAGTTGAAAAGACCATGCCATACAACAGGAGTGCCGCAAAGCTAGAGAGACGTCAGTCAAGAGCGTAAACAAGGATGTAGGTATGTTTCTTACCGGTCATCCTTGGGAAGAAACTTTTCCACGATACCCATTTCAAAAGGGAGACAAAGGAGAACAGGCGAATGAACAAGCTAAAGAGCAAGGCGAAGGGCTTTATATACAAGTCAAACCATACCGGAACCCCACATTCGGGTTGAACTCATTCGCGTGGAATGCGGAGTCTCCAGAAAAGTCCCTAGTTATGTATACATAGAAAAGACTCTAGAAAGAACATCCGAAAAGAACATCTAAGAAGAATATCCAGAAACAGGTCGAATGTGCTCTTACATATACTGTCCATAGTATCATCTTATGGTAAACAAAGCAGATTATCAAAGTCTTAGGTCGTCAATGATAGAAACATAGGTGGTTGATCATTAGCTATGCTTTACTGGAATCCGGGGAAAGACTGGGGGGGTTTAATGTCTATCTTTAGGATCTTGTTCAGCTGTTGTCTTCTCTTTGGTCCCCTCTTCCCCCACCGGGGGGATCTCCAATCTCCACCGGAGTCCCGGAGGCTCCCACTGGAGCCCTAAGTACCGGCGGAGGGGTTTGTCAAGAACTCAACATTGGGGGGATTGAGAGGGGTAGAGTCTCAAACTCCGACGATTTCAGAGGGAATTTCCGGCAAATATAAGAACACGGGAATGAGAAGAACTTGACTTTCTTTCTTGTCAAAACACTCATCTAAACACTACAGTCATGGAATACCCCCAGGAAAGCTTCGTTGCAACGACCTTTGCTCCGGGATCGTTCTGGGCGCGTCGTCGGGATATAGTTCGGACCCAAACGCTGCGGCATCAGCTGCAGATGCTCAGAATTACTGGAAGATACGATGCTTTCAAGTTACAATGGCACCCGAGCTACTCCGATCCTCCCACAATGTGGCCAGTTCCTAACCATCAATTCTGGGATTCTGATATCGGAAAGTGGATCGAAGGCGCCTGTTACTTGCTGATGGATCATTTCGACGAGGATATTGATGCTGCCATCAAGGAGCTCGTGCAGATGATCCAGGGTGCCCAGCATCCCGATGGATACCTCAATATTCACTACTCGGTTGTTGAGCCGGGCAAGCGCTTTACGAATTTGAGAGATATGCATGAATTGTATGTCGGAAAGAGTGTGAATTCCCCGATGGAACGATTCTAACCGATGTATCAGATACAATGCTGGCCATTTGATCGAAGGAGCACTTGCCCATCGTCTTTATTATAAGAACGATGACATGCTTTCACCCATCCTGAAGTATGTGGATCTTCTCGTGGCAACGTTTGGAGACCAGGATGCTCAGACTCCCGGATATCCTGGCCATCCAGAAATAGAGCTGGCTCTGTTGCGTTTATACAAAGTCACAGGCAATGAGAAACACTTAAAGCTCGCCCAATTCTTCATTGAAGAAAGAGGCAACCCCACGGGAGGGACAGAAAGACGGCATTACTACGATGTTGAATCCGAAGCAAGAGGCGAGAATAAGCATACGCTGCCTGTGCACTTTCCTGCCGCCAGGAGTTATTGGTAAATTATGATGGTTTTGGTTTGTTCATTTCTGTGGTGAGGGTATTAACCAAATTCCTAGGTACCAGCAGGCCCATGTTCCAATTGCCGAGCAAGAGACAATCGAAGGACACTCCGTTCGAGCTATGTATCTTCTCACAGCAGTCGCGGATTTGGTTCGGATATCCCAGCCCGACAGCAAAGTGGGAGCAACTTTCCTGCCCGTTGTCAACCGGCTCTGGTCAAACATGGTAGAGAAAAGGTCCTATGTCACAGGTGGTATTGGTGCAATTAAACAGTGGGAAGGCTTTGGTATCGACTACTTCCTACCGCAGGGAACCGATGAAGGAGGCTGCTATGCAGAGACTTGTGCTGCAATTGGTGTGATGATGCTAGCCGAACGGCAACTACAAGTAGGTTCCTTTTTTTCGCGTCTCTGAATGTTACAGCCACTTACACAATGACTTTCAGATTGACCTTGACAGTCATTATGCTGATGTCATGGAGCTTTGTCTTTATAACGCCATGTTGACCGGCGTGAGTCTGGATGGCAAAGCATTCGCATATGTGAATCAACTAGCCTCCTCGGACAAGGATCTCTCCCAGCGCCATGAGTGGTTTGAATGTGCTTGCTGCCCACCCAATGTCACACGCACGTTGGGCTATCTAGGTGGATATGTCTGGAGTTACAGCACAAATGAGCAAAAGGCCGTCGTCAATGTGCATCTATACACTGCGGCCACTTTGCGCCTGCATTTATCGGAATCGATGATTGAAATCACTCAAAAGACAGACTGGCCATGGAACGGGAATGTCGACTTTACTATCCGTACCGAAGGACCTCTCGTTGATCTTCAGTTGCGACTGAGGATCCCCGGGTGGGCGGAGTCATGGCAGGTGACCCCGAGTCCCGATCAGCTGGATATTCACAAAGGATATCTCTACCTGAGCGCTGAGTGGTTGCAACAGAATTCGCAATTCCAGCTTTCGTGCCCTATGCAATCACGTGTGGTCAAGCCACATCCACTAACAATGCAGCCCGTGGCATACGTCATGCGCGGACCAATTGTGTACTGCGTGGAGGATGCAGATCATCCATGGGAAGAGCGTCATTTCAAGGTAAAGCACGAACTGTCCCAAGAATCGATGCAGTAAATGGCATGACTCTAATCATTTGATGCAGATGACGGTCTTCGATCCTAAGGTTCCTCTAAGAGAAGAGACACGGTCTCAACCTGACCAGTATATAGCTATCATCGCTGAGAATGGAGCCAAAGGCGAACTTGACACGTCGCATTGGGATAGGCAGATTGTATCCGAGGGTAATAATGCCCATGTTGGGGAGAGCAGGGATTTGTGCTTTGTGCCATATTATCTGCGGGCAAACCGAGGTGGACGAGGGCAGATGAGGGTGGGACTCCGTGTTGAATAGATGCAGATGAACATCAATAGGTGTACTTACAGAGTACATACATTAAACATGTTCCTTGTTGTAACATTGAAGCTATAAATAGAGAACCTCTTGGAAAGATCGGGCTTATCTGGCTTACCTCAGCTTCTGCTTGCAGCCACGAGATTCCATTTCGAGAGAGATCCACGTTGTATCAGAACATGATGTTGTCTGGTTTCATCATGTCGTGCTTTTGAATATTATAGCTATTATTTAGCTATTGAGCTGATTCATATTCATCTGATTGATCCCCTTTCATCCCATCTCCTTTTTCTACTAAATTTCCCATTCTGAAACGAGGCACGGATCCCTCCACACCCCCAGCCGAGTGATGCGCATGTCTTTTACTCCTTGATTTCAGCCCTTCTAGACTTCTTCATCTTCTTAAAAGACTTGAAATCACTCGACTGGGATCCCAATAACCTAGTCAAGTGAAAATCCCTGTGAATAACAGTCTCTTCCAATCTCTTATCAGTACTGCCCCGCCGATTCTTCCTTTTATCAGTTCCGCGTCGAACCCGCGTCACCGCCCCCCGTACTATGATCCGTCGCAACTCCGATATCGAGATCCAGCTTCCGGATGCTGGTCCAACACCTCTTTCGCCCGAATCTGTGAGCGAGCTCGATGTGGAGATGTTCTCGGAGGAGCCGACACTTCCCTTGAGTCTCCCACCACACATCGCAGCCCGGTTTTACCGGAAGAGCAGCAAAGCCCGCCGTTCCTCCGCCGCCTCGTCTCGACGAAGCTCGGTGTCTTCCTTGAACTCCCATACTTCAAACGGGTCCTCGAATGGCTCGCCAAGTGCGGACCATATTGCTCAACATCTCCGCCGCACAACCATACTGGAGAGCCGAAAGGCACGACTCGCTGATCGTGCATTGCATGCGGAGAAAGTAAGGCTGCGAGCCGCTCTGGCTAAAGCAGCTACAAGAAATCTACAATTCGAAGAGAGAGCTTTGGCTGCTCAGCAGGCCCGGGAGCGTCTGCTCGCCGATATTACTGCCAAGTGCGAGGATCAGGTCAAACGGGCCAAGAAGAAGGCCGAAGATCAACGGGAGAAGAAGGCAGCCGAACAAGTTCGCTTGCGTCTGGAAATGGAGGAGAAGTTTGCAGAGGCAGAGAAACGGCGCGCATTATACCAGCAAACTCACCGCCGCCAGCGTACTAGCAGCTTGCCAGCCACCGAGGAAAAGAAGATGTCCCGAGAGGTCACCAAGTCGGTCACGCAGGATGCGGCTGCGCGGAAGATCCAGCGCGTATGGAGAACGCATAACGCGAAGATGGTTATGCGGCAGTTCCAGTCGTTGAACCTGTCGGTGGACCGAGTTCGCGACATGGCCTTTGAAGATGTTGGTGCTCTACTTTCTAATGGCAAGTTGCTCGATACGATGACGAACGTCCTCCGACTCTGTGGTCTCCAAGATATGGAAGGCGGAGCCTTGGGCGAGAGGGGTGCAGTACGCACATTCCTCAGTAGCTACCTCATTGTCACTCATCCACAGGAAGTTTTGAGCAGCAATGGAGACCAGGAGCAAGATCTGATTGCCAAGGCCCGGGAGCTACTGGTAGCCTTCCACCAGGTTACGGCGCTGCTATCGTCAGGCTGTTGCTCCCCATCTGTGATCACTGCGGATCTCCAGACTTTGTGTGAATCACACAATGTGTTTTTCTCTGCTTTCCATGCTTGGAAGTCTCACGACTCCAGTGTACTGATCGAGATCATGGTTGCACAGTTTGTCGAATTGGAGTTGATTTGGCAGACGGTCAAGAATGACAAAGCTGGCGGTGCTGCAGAGGACTACAGACTGGGTATCCGACAGAACCAGGTCCTTTTGCTCGCCCGTCTGAAGAGACTTGCGGGACCTGACCGACACATGGAACTGATCCGAGATTCATTGAAGAAGGCCAAGCGGGAGAAGAAGAGGGCTGCCTCTAAGCAAGCCATTCCACGGTCTGCTGAGACTGCTCCTCCAACCACGGATGTTACGCAGAGTGTCACCACGCCTCTTAGCGAGTCATTCAACAACATCGATGCCGCAGTGTTCCAACAGCTGGACAAGCAGCGGACATCTCCCCACGAGAGATTCACCAAAATCCTTACCCCTCTTCCTGAAAATCGGGAGCTAGTGCATGAACTTCTCATCAACAAAGAGTTCAAGATCGAGGAAGCACCGTACACTGAACCGCGCCGACAGATTATGAAGCAGATGTGCGACACAATGAGAAAAGGGGTGGAAGCTGGACACGGCACCAACTGGACTGTCGCCATGGCCACCGTGATCCAAGATCGCTTGCTACGCTCACTTCAACGGGGAAATTCCCTTTACGTGATAATCAGCGAGGTCTTAGACCCAAAACTGGTTCAGGGACAGTGCGAGGCTGGCACATTCTCCTATGATAATTTCTTTGAGTTCATGAACAACATCTTGCCCCGCCTATGTGCTCCTTACCGAGATCCTATGGTCAAGGCATACATTGAGGATACTTCAGGAGATGCCATCGACCGACTGGCTCGATTGATGAGCATCATTGACCTGCTATCACTCGACCAGACGAATTTCATGATCCAGCTTGCTGCACCTCAGCTCATCGAAGAAGCTCCGGGTTATGAGCAGCGGGCGTTCGACCGAGACGTTACAGACGGGACAATCAGCCTAGGCAAGACCCGGCGATTTTGGCGCACTCACCGCAAGATCATCGTTGATGAAATGAAGAAGCGAGACCCGGAAGGCGTCCAAGGAGAACCACGCCCACTATCAACACGGATCTACGCCCAAGGTCTTGCCGACACAGTTCTCAGCAATGCGATCGTGTCCGAGGATCTAGTTCCAGAGACTCTAAGTCTCGATCGCCAACGACTTGAACGGCTGCACGCCAGGGCATTCCAAATTGTAGCAACTGCTTCCATCCTGTTGACAGCAAAGAACTTACTTAAGCGAGATGCACGGTCTCAATGGAAACCCGAAGCAGACCGAATACTGTCTCTGGACTTCAACGAGATCAGCCCAGAGCGAGTACAGTCTATCTTGGAGTCGACGCATCCGATGCCACCTGCTGCGAGCGCCCAGCTCGCAGCTACGATCAAACGAGTTCTCGGACCTGTTGCCACGGCATGTCTCGCAGCCGCACCTCAGCTCGCGGTGGTGACTTCAGAGACCTCTTCCTCCGATGCGTCCTTCTCCTCGACAGACTCGAATGGAAGCGCAACCTCCACCCCTAGCTTCTCGGACCCAGTGACGAGACTCATTCTCTCCCGCCTTCGCAGCCACGTCCTATCGCGTCTCAGCGCATCGAGTGCCTCTGAACGGGTGCGGGCCACCACCACGGCCAGTCAAAATCTAGCTGGTGCAGGTATGCCGGAGTTTGTTAATGAGGTTGGAAAGTTGGTGGAAGAATTAGAGAAGGTCCGGGAGGTGGATTGGCTTTGCCATGGAGCGATATACGAGGGTTTATACGAAGAAGGCGTTCCAGCACAGTGAAGGCGTTTTAGAGGAGCATATATAACGCTGTTTTTTGTTTTTGTTTTGTCCTTTTGATATTTCATTTTTGGAGGTTGGAGGTTGGACTTTGGACTGGGCAGATTGGCAGGGTATACAACAGTTTATAGGGTTTTGTATGGAGTAATGACATATTTTTATTTCTATTCTATATGCTATATCATATGTCATATATTATATATCATGAATACGTAGCATATTGAGCTGTTCATTGAACTCTCGAATATATACAATCTCCAATCTTCTGTATCACCTAAATTCACGTATGTCCTCCCTATCTAATCAGCAAACCCCCACATCAAAATTCCAACCTCATCACCATATTCCTACGTATCCCTCCATTCTCTTTCTCTCCAATCCCTTCAATAATTCCAATTCCCAACGGGAAACACAAACATGTCTCCAAAGGTCACAATAACACACCTATCCGACCTAACACCCCCCTCCCAAGAACGAACCTGGCTCACAGCCCCGCACCCAACCCTCCCAATAGTCGCAACCTGCAGTTCAGACAAGACCATCCGAGTCTATTCCCTTACAAACTTCACTCTCCTTTCCACAATCACCGGTGGCCACAAGCGCTCCGTCCGCACAGCAGCATGGAAGCCACACATGTCCGGGGAGTCCGTCCTCGCGACGGGCAGTTTCGACGCAACAGTCGGCATCTGGCGGCGATGGGATAGTTACGGACAGGAAGACGGTGTCGGGCTTAGAATGAGCAATGGCGATAAACAGACCCCAACCGATACTTTGACGGAAGCTCCCAACGGTACCGGTACCGACACCGCAGACCGCGAAGAAGACGAAGAAGAATGGCGGTTCGCAGTCCTCCTCGACGGCCACGATAGCGAAGTCAAGTCCGTATCATGGTCTGCGTCGGGGATGCTGCTGGCGACATGCTCACGCGACAAGTCAATTTGGATCTGGGAGGACCTCGACGACGGCGATAATAACTTCGAGACCGTTGCTGTGATGCAGGAGCACGGGGGCGATGTGAAGTGTGTTTCGTGGCATCCTTCAGAGGAATGTCTTGCTAGCGGGAGCTACGACGATACCATCCGACTATGGCGGGAGGATCTTGATGATTGGGGCCAGGTAGCATGTCTAAAGGGACATGGGGGAACAGTTTGGTTCTTGGATTGGGAGGGGGAAGAAACAGAGCAGAACTGGAACGGGCCAGTTTCCGTTTCCGAGTCTGAGCTGAGCGCATTACAAGCTCAGTGGCGTTCCCAGAGAGCTCTCTCCGGCCCGCGCCTACTCTCCTGCTCGGACGACCGCACTGTGCGCGTGTGGCGGCGCCAGCCGAAGGAATCCCAGCAGGCAGGGGAGCTGTCTTCTGCGATGACGGGGATCCCGAGTATCATCCGGCCTACTGGGACGGATGAGGTTTGGGAGGAGGATGCTGTGCTCCCGCATGCGCATGAACTGCCTGTTTATGCTGTTGCATGGAGTAAACGGACTGGGCTTGTTGCTTCGACTGGTGCAGATGGACGGATTGCAATTTACGAAGAGCGATTTGTTACACCAGAGCAGGACCAGCAGGCTGATCCAGATGCAATGGATACTACGTCTGGTGATGTGCTGCGGACGGAGTGGGTGCTTGTTGGTATTCAGGATGGAGCGCATGGGATTTACGAGATTAATCATGTTGCTTGGGCCAAGAGGGCAGATCGGGGGGCTGGTGGTGAGGAGGAGGTGCTTGTTTCGACGGCTGATGATGGGAGCGTCAAGGTTTGGACTGTGACGCGCTGATTCTTTAGAATTGAAATATGCAGGATCTGGATTGCTTATAGACAAAATGAAGAATATATAATCAATATCACCTGGACAAGCTATTGCGATGATAAAAAAATACATGTAAAACCCATAGGCAAAAGCTACTTAGGGACCCCCTCATCAAGCCGAAGAAAGATTCGGACGCAAAGGACAATGCGAGGCGATGCAAATTGAAGTAAAAAGTGAAGTAGAGAGTAGATAGAGGTGTAGAGTTGGAACTTGATCCTTGAATTTCGTCAGTGATCCGTTACCCTAATAATGACGAAGACTATAAAGAAAATTTTAAGAGATATCAGAAATCATATTTAGAATGAGACCAAAGACCCCAGAACACCGTCTACTTTATATGCCAAAATCATTCCGAAAACTTCAAAAACCCACTGGTTATGAAGACTGGCGGTTTTCACTAGTTTCCGGACGCAAGACATGATCCTCGTCATCACTAGCTTCGCCCACAGCGTAATCCCCTCGCTCAACACCAGGATAATGAAGCTGGTCGAGTTCGGACTCATCGAAATCACCAGCCTCGACGTCAGGGCCGGAACGCTTGCTCTTGAATCTGTTGAGAATGGATGTACTATCCGATAATTCATTATTCGAGACGCCCTTGTAGCCTCCGCGAGTACGACGACTGCGCCAGATGAAAACACCCCAAACGATCACACCGATGATCACAACCACGAGGACAGCCTCGCCGGACTTGGCATACGCGCGCATCTCGGTCTGTTTCAGCTTCTCCTTCGCAGTCTGTTCGGCAGCAGTGCTGTTAGCCTGTCCGCCGACAGCAGTCTGGGGCAACTTCTCGCCGTCGATACGTGAATCGGAAGGCTGGCCGCCGATGCTAGCGATGTCGACCTTCATGAAGCGGTCGAGCATGTCGCGGGTCTGGCGAGGATTGTCAAATGGAACCATATGGCTGGAGTTGTAGAAGAGCACGTAGGTGAGGTTACGAGCGGATTGGTAGATGCCAGCGGGTTCGTCTTCGAAGGTCCAGTCGTGGCGCGGGGCCCAGACGCCCGGGGAGGTTTCGAAACCGGTGCCACCTTTCCAGTTCATGTTGTGGATCAGAGTCTCTGTGCCGATGTGATTGCAGATGAGGTCTTTGTCGCCGCTGAAGAGCAGAACGTTGATGCCCGATTCGATCAGGTCTGGGAGCAGCTGAACAGAGGGGATGGAGTTCTTTGCGGTGAAGGCCTGGTGGACCAAACCAGCGCATTCTGTCCAGCCGGATTTCTTGGCTGGGTTGATGTTCAGAGCTTTGACGACGTCGGGTCGCTGGAGATACGGCTCAATGTTTTTCAGGTCGGGGGGCCAGTTCATGCCACAAGATTTGGCCTCGTCCTTGAGACGGACATCGTACATGTTGTAACACTGGTGATTTTCGGTAGTGAGGTCGAGGAATTGTTGCAAGACTAGCTCGCACGTGCCAATATCCAGCTTGTTCTTTGCGCCAGCGGTCTCCAACTTTGAGAGACAGACTTCATTGAGTGCGTTTAAGTTGTTGTAAAGAGTTGTACCAGGTGCGATGAGGCCTTCCCTCTCGACGAACTTAAAGTACGAAGGGTACTGGTCTGCAGGAGAGATCCAGCCGTTACCGATCAGCAAACCCTTGACAGGCCACTGTGTGCCTCCGTTCTCTGCAACGCCCTTGTTGCGATTTTGAATGGCCTTTGCAATATATGGGATGTGCTGACCGGCATATGATTCACCAGCGATATATAGCTGCAACCTAGTTAGAGATGTAATCAATGTAGTAGAGGACAAGGCAAACGTACGTCATCGTTCGCATACTCGGGGAATAGTTCAAAGAACTTTTCCAAAAAGGTAATAAAGTGAGCGGCCATCTCATCCAGCTCATGAATATAGCTATTGGTGTTCGCGTAGCTGAAACCGGTGCCGACGGGGTTATCGACGAAGAGCAGGTTGGCAAATTCATCCCACCTGCCCTCGTTGTACTTCAATGTGTGGTCGTCCTGGAGTCGGTAGGGCCCAACTTCCATCAATGCACCATCCATGGAGCTACAACCTGGGCCACCATTCAACCAAATGACAGTGCGCTGCCGGTTTGCGATATGGCGGTTCTGGAAATGCCAAAAGAAGAGGTTGCCGTTGATGTCGGGATCGACCTCGATATGTCTAGAGTTGTCGCGTTAGAAAATGCCCATACGTCCGAACAGATGCGATCTCCTAGGGACTCACCCAGCATGCATCTTCAACAAGGGGCCTTCCGGCGCCCCAGGTAACGAGTGCACATAATAATCAGCAGCCGAACTAGCTGACACCAACGGGCTTAGTAGCAGCGATAATGCGGATAATAACATCGCGGCGGCACCTCCCTTCGTGGTAGAAGGGAGAAATGGCATTGACAGCATTTCAGCAATCCAGTATGGGTATCATCAGAATAAAAGTCGAGGTAGATAGTCGAGTAGATGCCCCGGGAGGGACTCGTAGCTGCAAATCAACAGATCATCGGGTTTGAGCGTTTGAACGGGTTGGACGGGTAGGGCGGGTTGGCCGGCACGATTGGAAGGATGTTAATAGGAGAGATACGGTTGACGTGGCAGAGTTACAAAGAAATAGCCCCCAAAGAAAGGAGACTCCACGGTGTTCAGAGTGGACGTAGTGAACGTCAAATGACGGAGTTCAAAGGAAGTCCCTAGGCTGGCGTGGCCTGAGTAATTATTGTAATTACAGGTAATTACCAGTGGATTTGATGAAATGCACTGCCACGTACTGCTTTAAATAGAGATATCTCTGTATTTATTGTAATCCTTGTATTATTTGTATAGATTCCTGATCAACTACGTAGTTAGCTCATAGAGTATACTATATATAGAGTACATTCTATATACTCCCTACAAAGTATTTACTCCGTAGTATACTATTAACTGTCCTTAAATTGATCATGAATCCTTGTATTTTTGATATCCCCCCTATGAATCAAAAGGTGAAACTCCCCCTAAAAAGTAAAACCATTGAAACACGCCCAGGCCTTTCTTCAGCCGCTTGACCTTATTATCGTTTAATTTGGGGGATCTCCAGCTAGTGAAATGGCGTACTCCTATCACTCGTATCCCTTAGAAGAAATCAATAGACTTGTCGGCATCCTTCTTAATAAGATCCACCATCCCCTAAACAGTTAGCTTCTTGTTTCTCTCTGGGAATTCAAGTGTCTTACATCGGGCATAATAGGCTCCCCTTTGGCATCCTTGACATAGCGGAAAGGCATCTCGGTGCGCTCGTGCTCATTAATGAGCAATTCCGGGTAGTCGACATATTGAATCTCCTCAAGGGGTACTGGGCAGAATCAGCGTACAGCACATAGATCATCTAGACTTTTCCACACTCACTCTTTTCGTGAACGACCAAGCGAGTAACTCGCACAGCAGTATCGGTAGTCATCTGCTTAGGCCCCAATCGGCGGCCGACATATCCCTTCTTCCTCAATTCCGAGGTGCGATCTACAAACTCGTCAGTTTCTCGCCGAAATTGCATAGAGAAAATAAGTACATACCTCTAGGGGGGTCATCGCCTGTTAAAACGTAATTAACAATAAAAGGGTCAGTCCGAACTCAATCCGTATATATCGCGGGGTAAAAAAAAATTATTCCGTACCGAGGATACCACCGAACAAGAAGACCTCAAAGGTATCACCATCCTCGGGACTCAATTCAGTCTTAGCGGAAGGGTCCAACAAGCAGACTTTATCCTTGCGGTCGGCGAAAATCTCTTCGACACTACGCAGCTCGACCTCGAGGCCCTTGGTGGCAGCCAGATCTGCGGGCATCTGCAGTTCGGCGGGCACAGAGCTGAGCAGGAATCTTGCGCCGCGGTCGTGGGATTCGCGCGCAATGCAGGCATATTCAAGCGTGGACCATGGGCCCAGCTCGGGATCCAAATGTTCGACTACGAAGGTTGGTTGAGTCATGGTGGGTGTTGAAAGGTAGAGACGTCACAGAAGCGGGAAAATTGAAGAAATGAAGAAGTTCAAGCTTCGGTTCCACTGTGGGCAGGTGACGAGGTTGTGATTGATTTAACCAATTAACAAAGTACTTATATATGTAGTATTATATTAAGATGATCCTTGGGATGACGATGAGAAGATTTTGGAATAGCTGTAGAGGGTTGTTAAATACAATATTAAATGCGTTATATGTGCGATCTTGGATGTAGTGTATAGAATAAGAATATTTACTACTCCATACTGAGTAAATTAATAGAATATATTATCATATAAAAATATTCTAAAATAAAAGAGTACTAAGAGTACGGAGTACTAAGAATACTAATATCGGGTAACAGATTCGATTTCACTAAATTTCATGCCGGCGCTTCTCCT
Organism: Penicillium expansum; assembly: GCF_000769745.1. Taxonomy (NCBI): domain Eukaryota; kingdom Fungi; phylum Ascomycota; class Eurotiomycetes; order Eurotiales; family Aspergillaceae; genus Penicillium; species Penicillium expansum. Next base: position 75,686 of record NW_015971343.1, read on the forward strand.
AGGCGCTTCAAAGGATCTCCGATCCCCCGCCCCCATTGTTCTTTTCCACACAAACTCCGTACAACATAGACGTCTGGAGCTAATCAAAGAGAACACCTTGGTATCTCGAAATGCATCCCTGCACGACATCCAGCAATACACTGATGTAGCCCCCACAGCGCTCTGTGTTTGAACTTCTTCACACGGAAAGTAGAGACGTTGGACCTACACACCATGGCCTGGCCGTTTCATTTTGTCGACCTGAGCTCTGATGAAAAGGCCCACCGGAGACAACAATTGGACCTATATGCACTCTTTTCCCAGCTATCTGTGCTCATCCCAATCCTAGCATATCAGCTATACCGACTAGGGGCGTGGCTCTTGGCCGAGAAAGGCAAAATAAATGCCACGTACTCTGCTCTTCGGCAGTCCCCAGGTAGCACCAAGTCACCCAGTGGCCCTGCTCAATTAATTGTCAGGCGATGGTTATCTGTGCAGTGGTGGTTGAATGGTGAAGTTTGCCTGGATCTTGGGTCAAGAGGACGTTGGGTCACTGCGGGGGTTTGGAGTCTGTGGCTGCTATTTCTTTGCATCCACCAGACCGACCATGGTAGGCGATAAACACTCCCAGGGCTGTACTATATGTCCTACTGACACTCTGATTTAGACTATATCCATGTCACAAAGCGCTTTGGAAGAGTTGCTGCAGCTCAATTACCTTTCCTCTACTTGTTATCCATGCGAACTCGCTATTCTCCTCTAGCAATCATCTTCAGTACTTCCCATGAGAAGCTCATTCATTGGCATCAGCTGTGCGGTAGGGTCATTATGATCCTCCTTGCACTTCATGCTACGTGGTATATCAACTTCTTTGTTCAGACAGATATCCTCATGGAACGTCTTCGAGCTCCATCATCTATTACCGGACTAATATCTGTGACATTGTTGGCCATGCTTTCAGGCACAAGTCTTGCAAGAGTCAGACAATGGAGTTACCGAATTTTCTTCTTCTGTCATCTTGCCATCGGGCTAGCGATATTGCCCATTCTTTTGTTACATGCAAAACCTCTCCGGGTGTATGCCATCGAAGCTTTTGCACTATTTATCATAGATCGAATTCTCCGCCAAATGGACACTATCATTGAGCCCGCCACCATTATGCAGGTTCCTCATACGGACCTTCTGAAAGTCCAGATTCCAATTCCAACATCTAAGCTGCGACGCTTCCAAGGCAAACCCGGTCACCATGTCTACTTAAACATTCCCTCCGGTGCCGGCTCAAGCCGCATAGATGGGCTGCTCTCAAACCCATTTACGGTAGCCGAGGTCTCCACCACCGAGATCACGCTAGTACTTCGAGCCCGGCAGGGTCCCCTAACACAGACTTTACGAACTCATGCGGAGCAATTTGGGACCAAGTTTCCGATCAGCATCGAAGGCCCATATGGGCCTTCTGCCCAGGTCATAGATCAGGCCCTGAAAATGGACCGTATCCACCTGGTGGCAGGGGGAATCGGAGCGAGTTTTATCATACCCGTCTACCGCGCCTTACTTGAACAGCTGGGGGCTGAAGCAGGTGGTCCAGAGCGGCTGCACTTCACCTGGGCTCTAAAATCGACCGCCGAGGCCAGTTGGGCCACGGATTCAGAAGAGCAACTATTCACGCAGAGCCCCAATGTTCACATATACGTAACTGGGCACCATTCGCAAAGGCAGTCATTCGGCGGCGATCGTTCGACCGAGAGCATAGAGATGGGTGAATTGCAGCTACCCCATGAACTGGTCGGAGGAATCAAACCACACATAGGGCGGCCTGATTTACAGGTGCTTGTGAGCCAGACTTTCAGCTATCATGCCGAGGAAAGCGTAGCAGTTCTGTTCTGCGGGCCGCATGATATGGCACGCCAACTACGAGCCCATGTTGGCAAGTGGGTGGACAAAGGACGTTATGTTTCCTGGCACGAGGAAAGCTTTGGCTGGTAATATTCATGTTCAAGAAAATGGGCCAGGTCTTTGTTTCGGATTATTCCCTCTAACAGCGTCTCGTGGTTTATCTATATGCTGGGGTCATCAAAGGAGTATGTATCTGCAGGTTAGATTTCAAACATTACGATCATTCATAAGAATACTATGTTCTACGTGATTTGATTTAGAATATCATGTACAGCCTTCCCGCAATGATTTCAATTTTATATCATAGTCCAGTTGCTGGCCGCGTCTCCCAGGTCGAAATCGATTGCCCAAGACATTAGATCAAAATTCTCGTAATCGGCTAGATTGAAAACACCAATCTCCCCAGCTGTACCAGCGAGGGGGCTGTCAATGTTAGGGGTCAGAACTGACATCGGGCTCACGTCAGTGCTTGTCGCGACATCAGGAGTTTCCTGAAACTTTGATGCCGCAAACTTGTCCAAGATCTTGTCCAACTTCTCCGTGATGGCTTTTGCGCCCTGCAAGCAGAACGCTTGATTTCTTTCCCGGGAACTGGCCACACTTTCAAGTTGCGATGCAAGTACGGAAAGATGCCGAATCACAGCCGACGCCTTTATACCAGGCGGAAGGATTCCTGAAGAATCTTGCGTAATATTTTCTAGTGCAGCCGAAAGGACTGCGGCAGAAGGCAAACCGCAGGACAGAAGCTTCACTCCCGTCAGCTATGCAAAAAGAAGCATGGGGTAGTAAATTAGGGGAGTACGTACGATTTCAGGCAAATCATTGAAGGTAAAGGCACCTCTGCTGCGAGAATTTCCTATTTGCACAACTGTCTCCAATATGCTTGCAGACACATCAAGCAGCTCGGGAAGGGGAGATGAGCTTTCTTCTCCAAGGAGGTGGTATATCTGGAAATGGATTTGGAGGTAGGCTAGATGAACCTTCGCATGCATATAACAATTGGTAAGAGGCATGTCGGATTGCCAACAATCCTGACTATACCTCAGGTGGGGAAGCAGGTTATCCCAGGTCTGACGGCATCGAGAAGACAACTCTCTGATTGGTTGTCAGTGGCCATTCAGCATCTCTCCGATTGATGGTTTCATACCTGAGCTGGACAGGGTCAGCTGCCTTTGGTGCTTGAAAATGATATTCCACAATTCCTTCCCGAAACTGACTCAAAATATATCGTAGTCGAGCCCATGTTGCTGCCCTAAGTTTCCCATCCGTGTTCCAGCCATCTTCTGTGAGCCGACTTTTTGCTTCCTCCAGTTCCTCGGGAGTTTGCGCGAAAAGTTCATCATCAGACAGATCAAGGGGGAGCTTGACGTCAACATATCGAGAGGTAATGCGAGGAGGTAGATTGAACACCACGCCGAACATTTTCTCGAGATAATATTCAGTCACAAAGCATCTCCTCCGGCATTCTGCAAGAAAAAACGGGGTCCTCTCAGGGGAATACGTCGCTTCTCTGTTCAAGCCCAGAGCCAATAAATCTGTCGTGAGATCGCCCACCAAACGCCACACACCGAGGCCTGAAATCAATCAGTATCCCACAATCAACAAAATCTGCATGAGGCGACTCACTCGCATCTCCTTCAAGGAATGATTTGAGCTGCGCGTTTTCATTCGCTAACCATATGATGACATCGGTTGACTGAGGTGCAAGGTCACGAGCTAGTCGTAAGCTCAATGTACTATACCAAACCATGTCTTGGACAAATGTGCCATCCTTATCCTCGTCGCGGTCAACAAAAAAAACCGAAGCACGGGCAGCCATAGTATAAAAAAGACCGATCGTCTCGACTCGAAGATTCACGCCACTGAACAAGGCGAAGAAACCATGCAGGTCTAAGGATGGGGTGATGACGACCTCTGTAGAGGAAGAGAGCAGCACAGCTTCTGATATATCCGAGATATTGCCCAACTCGACTCGCTCTTCCCTTTCTCCAAGAATAAGGCCCGACGATACCAGGTTTGAACGGAGCATTTCCAGGAGGCGCAGAACGACTGGTCTCGGTACAAGTGCGTTATGCTTAAAAGAGTAGTATTGATGGAGACACTTTTCAATGACTGGAAGGTATTTCAATTGAGACACAATCTCCTTCATGGTGGCAAGGTGGGCGTCATAAGCTTTGCTATCATACGAGCCCGCCGTGGATGTCTGTGGCAGCGCGTCAGAGCCGGTCGACATGAAAGGCCATGTGTGAAATTTGGGCGGTCCAGCCGCAGAACGTCCAAGATGGGCTGGGCAGCTTTTTGCGCTGTTCCTGCTCCATGATGGTATAGCAAGATTTGATCGGGGTAGCGTAGGCACGGTTGGTCTTTGTGCACTTCGCTTTTTAGTTAGAGGTGCGGGATGGTAATAGCATCGAGAGTCGATCCCACGACGCTGGCAGGCGGCGCAAATTGGTTTACCATGATCACATCGAATTTTTTTCTCTCGGCAAGGTTCACATGAGGCTAGGGCACGATTGCGCCTGGTTGCAGGTGCTGACATGTTCAAAACCCTGGGGAGGCTGTTCGATGTTGGCTATACCTCCATGTCACGGAACTGGACCCACACTGGTATAGATTCAGTGGTCCTTCGGACTCGCTTTTCAGGTCCACTGGATAGAAATCGGTATTCTGCAAATTCAGTAACCTTTTTTCAGGTCATTTTGCTTGTTTCACTAGTTGTATTGAGTCATGAGGAGCAATTGAGAACGACTTCTCGCTTTCAGAGTCATATCACGTGAGTGTACCCCGATACAAGGCCGGTAATAGGATGCGTATCGGACTTGTATTGGCGTAGCTAACTTCGTTACATACCAAATAGAGCAGATACAGTGCCATTACTCTACAACATGGTCAATTTCGTCAATATGCCCTCGAACTACTTACAATTCTTCAACAGAACAAACTGTGGTTCCTTTCCACGCCATGTGACGCAAGCCTAGCTAAAAGGGGCTTGAAAGAGAGAGAAAAAGTGATCTGATAGAATATACGTCTATTACTGCGAGTGAGAACGACTTGTCTAGCTCCATAGGATAGCTCTCCTACGGATCGCTTTTGGACTGATAGGTCAGTTTGTGTTGGGCCCTCTGAAATATTAGAAATATTAGGTCAAATATTGTACCCATATATATCGCACTTAGTCTTATTTAAGAAAAATGAATGACGTTGGAAAGAAAAAACGGTTGACGGCGTATGACCACGTGATCTCGCATTTTATGATGCACACTACATACATTGCACCCGTGGACGTTTATTGTATAGAACCGATATTACCACGGTTTATGTAGTAAAATGGACCTTTCAAACAGATGGTACCAATGTATATCACGTAGTTAACCATATATGTACGGATGTACGGAGTACGCACTTATCCAGGTAGAATTCCCAAAACGTCATCTACCTCATACACAGCCAATAGTAGACATCTTTGATTTCTCTCATCTCTGGGAATTATTTAAATACTGTTACTGTTACTGTTACTGTATACTCAATCTATTAGTTATTATTTATTATTCTATTACTCTATTACTCTATTCTCCTTTTCTCCTATTATTTTCTATCTCAAGTCCCCCCTCACCTCCCGGTCACACTTCAACTTCTCCCCGCCTTATCTTTCCCGCTATTTCCCCTCCAACTTCAACTTCAACTACAACTTTCTTCAACCATCCATCATGAATCCTCACCAGCAGAACAAAGTGGACATCAATGTAGGTAATCCCACTGTTCTATTCTATCATTACTAACAATTCCCCAGTCGCTGAGCCCAGAGGAGCAGCGCCTGCTGCGCCTCTACGGCAAGATGCCCACCAAGAAGGACGTCCTCCAGAACAAGCTCAAGGCAAGCCCAACACCAACCCAACCCCACCCAACACACCATACTAATACTTATTATACTATAGGAACGCAAATACTTCGATTCTGGTGACTACGCCCTCAGCAAAGCCGGAAAAGCCTCCGATCTAGGCGTCACCAACATCGGCTCACGCCACCCAGTGCCGGAGAACATCCCGCACCTAACCTCAACCTCACCCGGTGCCAACAACTCTGCCAATAGTGGCAGTATCAGCTCCCAAGGCGGGCAACAAGTCCCCGGCAGCATCAGCGGACACCCTGGCTCGATCGGGTTCCAAAGCCGCAGCCCGATCAAGGAGGGAGGTAGCTTCCTACACCGTGGCACCAGTATCAGCGAGGGTGAGGCTGGCTCTGGACTAGCCTCTAGCTCAGTGCATGGTGAACAGGAGCTTAGTGTCAGTCCCCCTGCTGCGAGGGAGGGTGTTCCTATCCGTCGGTAGGCGATGATACAGTCTTACACTACACTGGGTGGCTGTGGCTGTTCTGAGGAGGGCGATTGTTGCATGCATATCTTTTGAATGGGGTCTGTGATTTCACTTTCAAAAGCCTGGCGCTATGGGAATTTCTTTTTTTGTTTCTTTTTTTTTAAAAATGACTTTTGTAAATCGGGGGGACAGGATAGGGATGCACTGCGGGACAGAGCAAGAGTGAGAGCAGAGGTTGTTGCTTGGTGTCATTGATATGGCAGGTGTTTTGTCCTTGGGCATATTCACTGCCCGGTCAATGGGTCAATCGAGCACTGCTTCGCTCTTCAGTGTCTTGGCTTTCTTTATTTTTCTCCAATTATCACCATTTACCATCAACTTACCAGCAATCTGTGGCCTTCGGGTTTTTCTTTTTGCTCTTTTTTCCCTTTTTTTTTTCTTGGCCTCTGCTCTCCTCGTTCATATCTAGTTCATACGACAAGGCCTTGTTTATGATAATTTAGTGTCCCTTTTGGTTTCCATTCTTGCGAATCATGGTTTGTCTATGTTATGCCTGTCTGTATTCTTATTTGGTGATCATGTTGTACACACATGGAGCCAATCTGTGATTTCGATATTCCTGGCATTTCAAGACTTCCCCCATGTTATTATACTGTCTAAGTTGTTGAAAGGTTATACATGGAAAAATGGTTTTACCCTTTTTATCACTACAATTCCATCGAGGCCATTAATTGTTCTCTCCGTTTCTGCTCTCCTATAGTGTATTATACGGCCTTCAAATGACAATGCCCCATATAGTACGCAGGAGTTAGCACAATAGTTTGGAGGAACTTATGTTTTGTTTCTGGTAAGAGCTAACTAGATCACATTGTTTAAAAAAAGAGGCTATAGAAGCGGGCTATTCTTGCGTACTACATATATAAATTGAGCGTACATATTCTACATTTTATAACTATAACACTAAAATTCTAAACTATTAAAAAATCTGTATAGAATACATCTAAAAGACATCAAACAAATTAAATATTTAGACTAGATCTGCTATATAGCTCTATTTGCTCTATTGCTCTATTGTTATATGGAGAATTAAGTATGTCAACATAGTGGATATCTGATTCGGCATTATAAGATCTGTTTACTCTGTGTACTTCGTATAAGTAATAAACGAAAATACCATGATCCATTAGCCTCTCTAGCCTCTTTTCTAGCGTGTCTAATGTTTCTAGGCCCTAAATCGGTTTAGTACAGCCTAGGTAGAAAGTGGTGCTCCGACCGCCAGTCTAGTTGTAACACTCTCTTATTAAAAAGAGACTTCCGCTTCTTTTTTGGATTAGCAGTTCTGTCTATTTTGTTATTTTATATCTATTTGATCTATTTGATCTACCTGGTCTACCTTGTTTATTATTAATTTTCTCTCAGGGGTTTCTATTTCTCTAGATCTTTGACCCACGTGAAGTGTCTTGAGCGATAAGCTCCAAAGGGGAAAAAAATAAGAAAACAGTGTGTTTCTTCCCCTCCTTAACTTTCTCTCTCCCCATCCACAGCTCTGAACACGACAGTTGCTTCAGATCCTCCTCCTCCCACCCCTCTCCATCCCCTCGATTCCCTTACCGCGTAACCCCCCCTACGGCGGTCCGATGTGGCTCTTTCGAGTCTTTTCGTCGGCCTTGTTCCTCGCCATCACCGTATCGTCTATCCCACTAGCCTTCGATGTGGGCGGCAAGACATGTGGCTTGGCCTTTTCGCTGTCCTTAGCGGTCTTTTACTTCCTGGTCTCGCTATTGAAGGTCACCACCCCTGACCGATCGTGGTTCCGTTCCTCCATCATCGCCGTTCTCCGCTTCATACAATGGGCTGTCATCTTGGTCCTTCTGATTTGGTCGCTGAATCGATTCTCGGTTGATGCCGACAGTACAGGCACGGGATGGGTGGAGCGCACTTTCAGTGGCAAGAGGGCGCAGGATGCCTCTATTCAGGAATGGCTCTTTGGGCGCGATGGCCTGGTGGAAACTGTGACCCTTGGCAATTGGGATAGACTTCTGAGATGGTCTACCCCGGTCTTCCAGCTGGCGGAGGGCTTCTGCAGTTTACTGGTGATTCAGGCCGCTGGCCAAATTACTCGCTGGCTCGTCAACCGAGGCGGACGCAGCGATAGCTGGATGGTATGTTTTCTTGATCTTATGGATATCGCGATCAAAACTAACTCTTGTCTTAGATCGGCCTCTTGGTCTTGTCCGCTACGATCATCTCTAGCTCGGTTTACTTCCTCTGGCGTGTTCTGCAATTCCCCGAAATCTCCAACGTCGATGCCGCCTTGATCGGAGTCTCTGTCACATGCGCCGTTATTTTGTGTGCCTGGGGTATTGGAAGCGGTCGCGGTAACCCGGTCGAAAGTTCTCTCCTCTTCGCCTACATCGTGCTCTGCATCTACCAGATCTTTACAGACTATCAGCCATCGCACCCCATGGAACAAATACCTTCGCCCGCGCAGGTCGGAGACTTCCCTCCACTGCCTCCCATCATTATGGCATCTTACACAACCCTGATGCACGCGGTGTCTCTTCTACCGTCAATTATTCACGCGGCTTTCAACGTTATTACCGCCGTTTTCAGCGCTGTCACGCCCTCCGTCCTCATCTCACTCGCCTATCGCCTGCTCGTGTTGTATGCATCAACGCGCATCATCCCGGCTGTCCGCGAGTCTGGCGCCCGTGCCCTTTCCCAGGAGGCTTCCATTGACGATACCGACGCAGCAGGTCAAGTGCTGGGATTCCTGAGCTACTTCGCCCCGAGCATTCTCATCGCTGTCTACACCAGTCTTCTCATGCAGCACTTCGCATCAACATCACAAGCAATGGGCGGCAGCGGCGAATGGTGGAGCAGCCAAGGCAACGGTGGTGGTAACCCATGGCGATGGATTAATCTTGCTTGCACAATATCCCTATATGCGGTCGAGTTATGGCTGGGGGAAACCAACGATCTCGACAACGGAGTGGCAGGCCACTGGAAAACCGACTGAAAAACGAATTGCCAGAGTCAACGACTGCTAAATCAATATGCCCCCGCTTTCCTTCTTATCAGTACTACAGCAACAACGCCGCAGGAATCTGAAGTCCAATCAAATCGGTCTTCTTGCTTCCTTCGATGTGGTATATTGCTGCATGAGACCAGTCGGCCACAAGCCTACCAAGTGGCCTATCCCGCAGCATCCTTGACAACGAGAACGCCACTCAGCGGCGATTCGTCTGGGAATTTCGCCAATGACCTTCCACCCTTGCTACAGCTATGGTAGAGCGAGTCCGTCAGGGTAGTTTCGATTGCCCTGACGCCATATATCACCGGACTCCCTTTTGATTGGTCTTTGATTCAAGCCACTCCGCCCCTGCTCTTCCTTGCTTCCTCCCCAAGCATACTCTTCTCGATTGCTATATGGGTGTATTTGGTTGTCTTGTTTCTCGAGACAACCATCACTCTGTTCAATATCTTACACCCACTTTCACGACTCGACGATACCAGATAAACTTGTTTTTTTCCTTCCTCTTTTCTCTCTGTTTCTTCCATATCAACCCTGAATTACCACTGTTCATCCAGTTCGGCACTTATACCCTCTGCTGCTGTCCACGCTCAACGTTCCTATTCACAGCTTCCTGGTTCCCTTTTGCTCCCCTCAGCCGAATCTTGCTCCATCCACACACACCCGCACGCACACACAGTCCAATGGTCTGATTCGAAGCCACTACTTGTACATAGGATACCTGGTTCTTTCTTCTCTTGTATTTCTTGCCAGGCGCTGGGTGGGGTTTAATAGATCTTCGATTTTCTTTCTAGAATCTATCCAAGTGTCATAGAGCAGGACAGTTGTAGTCTTATAGAAAACCATTGATTCATTCGACCTTCCATGACGATTCAAGATAGGCAGCACATCCTCGTTTCTTCAAGGTTTGTTATATTAAATTTGTTCCAATTTCAGCCCGTTTATCTTTATTAGGCACAAGAATAGTCGCATAAGCCCGGTGCCGCCTCTGCTGTTGACGACGTAGTTGAATAACCAGATTATGTTGGCTTGAATGATACCAATAAAGCTATCAGACTCATCCAATCAATCCAAAGCTTTCTATCTAGTTAAATTATAATTCTCTCGAAGAGAATCTCATAGGTGTAGATCTCATACTTCTAGAGCTCTTAGTCACATGCTAGCTTTAAGCCCTATTACCAAGCCCTAATAACCCGATATGGAAACGTAGATAAGAAACTCAGCCAGCCAGAGCGCAGCAATTAATACGTGAAGATCTTGAGACCATTCCCTTTCATTTTGAATGCTCAGATTCAATAACTACTTCAAAATGGCCGAAAACGTAGCAAAGAAGCTCAAGACCTCGTCCCCCTTGATCGGGACACACAAGTGAGTGCAATACTCCTGAAATGGCTACTCATCTAGCTCAACCTCTTCATATACTGACTGAAACAGCGGCCACTTCCACGCCGACGAGGCCCTGGCCGTCTACCTCCTCCGCCTGCTCCCCACATATGCCTCCTCCCCTCTCGTTCGCACGCGCGACCCCGCCGAGTTGGAGAAATGCCACACCGTTGTCGACGTGGGCGGCGTGTACGACCCCGCCATCCACCGGTATGACCACCACCAGCGGACCTTCTCAACGACCTTCCCGCAGCACGCCACCAAGCTCTCCTCCGCCGGCCTGGTGTACATGCACTTCGGAAAGGCGATCATCGCCCAGAAGCTCTCCCTGCCCGTTGAGCACGCCGACGTAGACCTGCTGTACGAGAAGCTGTACACGGACTTCATCGAAGCGATTGACGCCAACGATAATGGTATCTCCGCCTACGACCAGGCCGCGCTTGCCGCCGCCGGAGTCGAGAAGCGCTTCAAGAACGGTGGCATCACGCTCGCCTCAATGGTTGGCGACATGAACAACCCAGACCCCACCAGCCCCCCCGGCGAACCCCAGGACGAGGACAGCCTCTTCGGACGCGCCAGCACGCTCATCGGTAACGCTTTCGCGCGCAAGATGCACCATGCCTGTACATCCTGGATGCCTGCCCGCACCACTGTCGGCTCCGCCTACGCCTCCCGCAAGGACATCCACCCCTCCGGCCGCATCATCGTCCTCCCCCAGGGCGGCGTGCCCTGGAAGGAGCACCTGTACAACTTCGAGGCCGAGGCTTCGGGAACCAAGGAGATTGACCCCGCCGCCCAGACATACTATGTTCTGTACCCCGAGAGCGCTACCGAGGGAGCCAAGTGGCGCGTGCAGTGCGTTTCCGTTTCCGAGAGCAGCTTTGAGTCTCGCAAGCCTCTGCCTGAGGCGTGGCGCGGTGTCCGTGACCAGGACCTTGATGGTGTTATGGCTGCGGAGGCTGAGAAGAATGGCCAGAGCAAGATCCCTGAGGGTGCAGTCTTTGTTCACGCTAGTGGATTCATCGGTGGCCACAAGACGAGAGAGGGTGCTATGGCTATGGCTGAGCGCAGCCTTGAGCTGTAGATTCTTGGTAGTTTGATGATAACTCAAGACTAACAGAAAAAGTCGCATTTTTGATGAAATGTTTTATATTATGACATCCAAAGGAAATCTATGATTTATTTTGACATGACCTTTTTTACTTTTGCAACTCTGAGTCTTCAGACACTATTGTAAATAATCAATTCCTGCATGAAAGCACCGGATACCACAAACGTCTGTCGTCAGTAGAACCCCGGGATGACTCTTTGGCGCTTCTCTACCTTGGCGTTCAAGATATGGTAGACGAGTCCTGATATATCTGGTGCGTGAAATTCGGACGGCCAGTCGAGCGCGATGATTTTTCTCAGTGGCAAATGAGTGAGAAGCCTTGGTGTTCGGAGGGTGTAGAGCCAAGCCTGGGAGCATGAGACTCGAATGACCTTTCTCGGGCTTTTTAGAACGGCGCTCCGGATATTGGAGCACTTTCCCACGTGCTGACTTGAGCGAGTGTCTTGTTACTAACGAAGGACTGGCTCTTTGAGCTTTAATCCGAGTGCATCGGTAGAGTCCGGGAGCCGAGCGTCTGGTATGCCTACCGATTTGGTGAAGCATGACCAAGCCCTCAGTGACGGATGTTCAATGCACTGATATCTTCAATGCTTCCACTGCCATCTCCGGAAGTGGTCATATCCTTGGGTTCAGCCTGAGTGGTCGAATCCTCACGCTCGCCCATTGCGCGTTGGATGAGCTTCGCCTTTGTAGCGGCACCTTTGAGACGCTCGTCCACGTCATTGACAGCTTCCTCCGTATTACTCATATCCAGCGTAGCGGGATCGACGAGTTCAAGAAGCGTCTGGAGATTCCTGGCCAGTCGAGTGCTGTGTGGTGGGAGACTGGGCATGTCTTTGCAGATAGATGGATCAAGAGAAAGAGTATCTGTTGTGCTATCCACCTGCGACGCGGCGCTTTCGGACGATTTTATGTCCAGTCTCTGTGCCCAGACTAATGCCTTGCCATACAAGCGTCCCATCTCGACAAATTTCTCGAAGCCTTTCTCAACGGCGAAAACGCTGCCTTCGGTATATCCGGTAGCGGCTCCATCCGCAGTGCCCAGCTCATATCCCTCATTGTAGAATTGCTCCTCCAGATCAAGGAGACTGTCCAAAATATTGTGCTCCATTGTGGATACAAGTAAAATAGGTATGAGTCAAAAGTTGAAGAATCCAATTGATAACGTTTTTTTTCTGATATGCGCGGGGCATGTGACGAGATGCCCACTTTCTGATTTTCCCGCCTTTGCCCCTCCAACACAGACGTTCTTCCCTTCAACACCACAAGATGACGGATCCCATATTGCCCAAAGCCGGCGAGCGCAATATCCTCGTGACGAGCGCTTTGCCCTACGTGAACAATGTTCCCCATCTGGGTAACGTCGTGGGCTCTGTGCTGAGTGCCGATGTATTTGCTAGGTATGAGTCAACCCTACACAGAATATAGCATTGCGCCGTGAAGCTGACAGCTATTCAACAGATACCACAAGGCCTGTGGCCGACGCACATTGTACATCTGCGGTACAGATGAATACGGAACCGCAACCGAGACCAAGGCGCTGGAGGAGAAGATGTCGCCAGAGGATCTGTGCGCCAAATACAACAAGATTCACCAAGATGTGTACGAATGGTTCAACATCGGCTTCGACCACTTCGGTCGCACACCCACACAGAAGCACACCGAGATCTCGCAGTCGATCTTCAAGCGCCTACACGAGAACGGATTCCTCGGCGAGCGCACCGCCGAACAGCCCTTCTGCGAGCAGCACGGCTCCTTCTTGGCTGATCGCTTCGTGGAGGGCGAATGCCCCCGCTGCCACTACGATGATGCCCGTGGAGACCAGTGCGATAAGTGCGGTCATCTCCTCGATCCCTTTGATCTCATCAACCCGCGCTGCAAGCTCGATGGCGCTGCCCCCGTCCGCCGCGAGACGAAACACATCCACATCCTGCTCGACAAGCTCCAACCGGAGATCGAGAAATGGGTTCACCCCGCTATTGAGAAGGGTAACTGGCCTAGAAATTCGCGCATTATCACCGAGTCCTGGTTGAAGGAGGGCTTGAAGGACCGTGGTATCACCCGAGACTTGAAGTGGGGTGTTCCCGTCCCGCTGGAGGGATACGAGAACAAGGTTCTCTACGTGTGGTTCGAGGCTTGCATCGGCTACCCATCGATCACAGCCAACTACACAGACGAGTGGGAGAAGTGGTGGCGCAACCCGGAGGATGTGCAGTTGTGGCAGTTCCTGGGCAAGGACAATGTGCCCTTCCACAGTGTGATCTTCCCCGGTACACAGATCGGTACAAGAGATAAGTGGACCATGCTTCACCACCTGAGCACGGCCGAGTACCTCAACTACGAAGGTGGCAAGTTCAGCAAGTCGCGCGGCGTGGGTGTGTTCGGCACGAACGCCCGTGAAACCGGCGTCTCCGCCGACGTATGGCGTTACTTCCTGCTGAAGAACCGCCCAGAGACCGGCGACACTCAGTTCGAGTGGGGTCCCTTCGTCGACAGCAACAACGGCGAGCTCCTCGCCAAGCTAGGAAACCTCGTCAACCGCGTTATCAAGCTCGTCACCGCCTCTTACGGCTCCGTCATTCCGGAATTCACCGTTCCAGAGAGCTTCAACCCATTCCTCGAGGAGGTCACCGAACACGTGCGCCAGTACCACGAAGATCTGGAAGGTGCTCACCTGCGCGCCGGTGTGCAGACAGCCATGCGCATCGCCGAGGCGGGTAACGGATTGATTCAAGCCAACCGACTCGACAACGCGTTGATTGCTAACGAGCCCGAGCGCGCCGCCGCCGTTGTCGGCACAGTGCTCAACCTGATCCACCTGCTGTCCAGCGTGTTCTCGCCGTACATGCCTGCAACCTCGAAGTCCATTCTGGAGCAGCTGAACGCACCCTTCCAGTACATCCCCAGTGTTGAAGAGCTCCAGTCTGGCTGGAAGCCTGTTTCGCTGAAGGCGGGTCACAAGATCGGCAAGGCTGCTTACCTGTTCACGCGTATTGATCCCAAGAAGGCGGATGAGTGGCGTGAGATGTTCGGTGGGTCACAGGCTGACCGGAAGAAGAAGGAGGAGGATGCTGCCAAGCAGGCTGCGAAGAAGGCTGCCGCCAAGGCTAAGAAGAAGGAGAAGAAGGAGAAGGGTCGTGCTGGTGCTCCCGAAGGTGGTGTTGAGAGTTCCGCTAAGGGTGGTGCGGAGAAGGTCTCCGTTACTACTGAGGGCAAGAACGACGAGGCTGTTGAGAAGATTGCTGATGGAGTGGCGCAGGTTACTCTGCCCACTTCGTAGATTGTCAGGTCTTCAAAAGGGTAGTCTAGATGAGAAAATACATGCAAGGCGCGTTGTGGGGGCTTTTCTTTTTATGATTCTCTATGAGAGATGTTGTGAATGGGTCATTTTCTGGGCATATTCAACTGGCTTGGGGAATTCTTCCTTTTTATAGGTATCATACGCATGGATGCAATGAAGGTGTTTGGTTTTTGATATCTTGATCTTGGATGACCCATTTACTTGTCCCTACTTAGCTCTATGATCTATAGTTATAGTGAACTGTCACAATTCTGGAACTACATCTCCAAGATCCTAGTAAGCCCTTCGAATGAAAGAAATAGCCAGGCTAGCAAAAAAAAATCCCATTTGCACTTAATCAAAACACGCCGATATGGTAAAAATTTCATTACATGCTCGTTGTAGCGATGGGACACGAAAGCAATCGACGGAAAAATCCCTCCATCCCACGCAAAAAAAGAAAAAAGCTCCGGTCCAAATCAACGCTTGCGCGTGCTCGGTCTGGGCTTTGTCTCATCAGGTCCGATAGGGTGCAGCATGACCTTGTTGGTAGTCTGCTGGGTATTGGCGGAGTAACCCTTGCTCCAGTCGTAGCTGACAGAGTAGGCGAAGATATTTCCAGTACGGTTGAAAGCGGTGGTAGTGATAGGGCCTCCGACAGCGGGGTAACCCTTGAGACGGTGCTTCGCATCCTTATCCCAGAAGTGGAAAGTCCCGTCGGCACCTGCAGTGCTGAAGGTACCGTGAATGGGGTGGAAAGAGATAGCGTTAACGGAGTAGATATTGCAGACATCGCGGTTTGCAGGCGGGGTTTCACGATGGCACTTGAAGGAGAAGTTCGAGGCGGAATCCTTCTCCTCGACGTACTGAATAGCACAACGGCCCTCAACGGAGCCGACAGCGAAGCCAGAGGCATCTGAGAAGCAGCTGACTACCCGCGTCTGCCACTTGAGGGGTGATTGCATGGTCTTGTAGAACTTTGTTGGCTGGTCGAGGTTGATGATATTGATGTAGCGGTCTGCGGTACCGATGACGAGCAATTTGTTCTTGACATCCATGGTGTAGACACGCTCCTGGCACTCGACGGAGGCGATTGCGGTCGACTGGCGCAGATCCCAGTATTTGACTGTCTTGTCCCACGAGCCGGTGATCAGGAGTGGGGATCCGCCCACGGAGGGATTGGGGATCATATGGCAGCTTCGAATGGGGGCATCGTGGGCGGCAACTTGGGTTGTTGCGCCTGAGCCGAGATCAAGCATGCGGGCTGCCTTGTCGGCACCAGCACCGACGACCTTGGTTCCATCCTATAAGAGAGAAGAAAAAAAAGCTGATGTTAGTTTCTGTACATCGGACTTGAATTGTTGAGGGGTGAATAGGTGGGGTGAGTGGGAAGGGGTGTGAGCTTACTGGAGACCAACAGCAGTTCAGAACTGGAGCTTCATGTTCGAAGAGAGCCTTTCCTTCACTTTGTCCCTGGTCGTTGATTTCGTAGATGCGGACTTTCTTATCCCACGAGGCGACGGCTAGGTGTTCGCTAGTTGGGGAGAAGCGGAGATCCGAGATGCCATCCTCGGGGGGAGTGTTGAGGGCAACGTCCTTGGAAATGTCGCCGGTGGTATTTGTCTGGCCCGCCGAGGCCGACGACGCGCCGGCGCCGAAAAGTGACATTTGGAAGGGCGCGAGAGGTGTGATGTGGTAAAGGGTATCGAGGGAGGGATGAAAGGATGTGAACAGAAAACAAAGGCAAAGCTGAATTCACAGCTGAGGAGTCATGCAGAGGAGAAAGAAAGTCGAGGTCAGTGGAGAAACGAAGAGACAGAGAAGTCGATGATAATTGTAGCTCGACAGAAAGCGATGCGCGATGCCGGCAGAAAAGATATCTCACCGCCTTTGTGTCTGTGGATTTTATACTTCAGTCGAGTGTTCTTGTTTGAGTATGATTCAACCTTTGTATTTTAATTTTAAATCACTTGGACATGCCTGGCCTTTATATATATGTCAAGTTTATTGACAGCAGTATAGTCCTGCCTAGCTCTATATCGATGCCATGAGTCACGACTATCAAGGCAGCATTGTCGGACTGCAGTTATCCGTTTGGGAATAATTTTGATAGATGCCTTAATCAATGGTCAGTTTGAAGCATTCAGAGAGAGATTTGAGTAAGAACTAAGACTCAATTTGACCTTCGCTTTGTTGGCATCATCATATGCCAGTCTATACGAATGTCTGCAACAATTTTATACCGAGTGCTAAGTTGGCCGTTAGCCTAACATCTTCATATCCTCCTTTTTTTTAGGCTGGGATTTTCTAGTTAAGTAGTTATCAATATGAGTTCAAAGTTGTTAGCTAGCTGAATTATTTTTTATATATTTCTAGTCTAAGAGATGACTGAGGTTGGATGATATAGTATATATTATATCAAATCAAGTAATTAAATCCGCTATGAAAATCTAGAGGTCACTATATAATATACCGCTCGAGTCCATATCAGTGTGATGAGATAATGGTGGTTAATTACGCCATAAAGGAAGAAATCTTAATTAAGAGCAAGAACCCTGGTTAGGAATTGAAGGCATTGAGTTTGCCAGATAATGGGCGCCACCATACGGAGTATTATAAAACGAGATACGGAGTAGATAGGTAGTGAATAATGGCCTCACGTGGTCAGTTTCCTAGCTATGTAAGTAGGGATATTAAAGAGACCTCGGGAGAATTCAAGAAGTAGAGTGGTATGATTAATTAAGTATCTAATCAGGTGACAGTCATACGTTAAGTACTTGTATGATACTATGTATATAAGTACAAGTACTAATATAAGTAATACAACTAATATAACAGCTAATATAAGAGTGATCTGCCGTAAATAAAGTGGAGCTCAAATGCGGGGTGCAGCGCTAAGATTGGCTACGATTAACAATGTTGATGTCAGTTGAAGTGATCCGGGGGAGGCCGGTAGTTATTACTATAATTATATGTATATTGATGTGAAGATGATGATAATATAGTAATAGTTTGATAGTATATGTAATAGTTAATAGGATTCCAAGTAGAATAATAGAATAATAGTGAAACTAAGATATAACTAGAGAGGTACCCTGGTTAATAAGAGACAAACACCACAAGTCAAGCAAAAGGAACAAAAAAGTAACATGACATCCATGACCCCTCTCACATAACCTTGGTCACCTGCCTTCCAACGGTTTGCCTTTCCCCCTCTTCTTTCCTTCCATCTCCTGATCTTTCATCTCCTGATTCATCTATATTCCTCCCATCTTCACTTCTTCCCATCTTCAACTTGATCACAACTCTGCAACCATGTCTGTTCCTTTAACCAAAATCGATTCTGCCATCGCTGGCTTGTCCATATCTGATGAGAAACCCGAGACCACTGAGAAGGAGGTCAAGAAGACCCACAAGCGACACTCCTCAGTGGTAGAAGGTATCTGGAATATCAAGGACCTTGGTCAGTACTCATCCATCTCAATCGGGGAAGCTATGCTAACATCACTTTAGAAAAGGAAAAGCTGGAAATTACCCTACCAATCGAGACACAAAAGACTGGGTGGTCAGTATCTCATCTCAGTTCCGTTCCTCCCATATAGATCAGTCTCACTGACTTCTTTCCAGGAAGCTCAACACCTCCCCATCAACCATTGAGGATAAAGATATCCTCAAAATGCTCCTCGTCACTCCCCCCGTCAGGAAGATTGACCTACACTTCCCCCTTGGCCTAGAGGTCACCGCTCGGAACTCCAAGGGCGTCACAATCAAGGACGCATTAGATGCTATCCATAAGCAATTCAAGAAGAAGGTCAGTGGTTCTACAAATATAGAACACAGAGAATCCATGATGGCTGACGTGACCCCGCTAGGCGGATGACGAACTTGACAAACCCTACCTCGCTGGCTTCGAGTGGGACAAGGAAGATTGCTGGACCCGGTTGATCGTGCACCAGAAGAAGGAAGGTGCACCACACCCAAGCAAAAAGTCCAAGAAGAAGTCCAAGGACGAGGCATAGATTGGCATTAGCCCATCAACCCGGGTGTTTCATGACATGACCATGAACACAGACATGTGTCCCCGGATGCCTTCTTTAATTTCTTCTCTCCTTTCTTCCTTCACTTACCAGTCGTGATAATGGATGTTCTTACCGGGACTATTGACTCCCCTCAATCTGCAATACGCGATTTGACTTTTTTTATCTTCTGCTTTTTCATAGTCCCATTCGGCTGCTCTGTGTTCGCTGCATTTCCAATGTAGAACAGGAATTAGGAGGGCGCGAGGGAGATTTCGTATTTTGATTTTATCTTGCCTATCTTATTTCTGTCTTTTCTGTCTGGTCCGGCTCTTATGTATCTACCCTGGGTGGACCGGTATGTACCGTTCACTCCTTAAGCCTAGTGGAGATCGAATGAATTAATTCCCGGGTGTCCTTTTTCGCATGTAGATGTTGTATGGGATATACTATGCAGAAAACCAAGCCGAGGAGACAATTAAAGTCCAAATAGACATGCCAAGCCACGCTATACCGGGCTGACTTCCACAACTTCACATTGTACATGGGCATACTATCGATCTATGAGAAGACAGAAAATACATCAATCCCCTACACAGATCCCACCCAAGTCTAACCTAATCCCAAAGTGACCCCCAGGACTTCCGCCCTCTCAAAAAAACCTCATCCGAGTACTTCGGCTTCATCCCCAGTTCAGTATACGCCGCCTTCACTTTCTTCACAACGTCAAGTTCCAGACTCGATTCCAGACTCGAATAATAATAATTTCGACCCCGGGACGCCTCTCCCAGACGAGTATAAAACACCAAATCCAGATCCCGGACACCAAAGAGCTCCAGATCCTCACAAATCCGTTTCGGGAGGAATTCCTGTCCCCAGACCATCTCTGTCGCGGAGTATTCATTCTGATCCCACCTGTCACCGAATATGAGGGATTCAAAGACAATATCCATCCGCAGGCCACCGGCTGATACTTTTTGGTCGTCCTTGGGGGGGAGATTACGAATGTCAGCTAGAGTTTCTTTGCAGGAGGGAAAATGAAATATGATATGTGGGTGAAAGTAAACATATAGAGACATCGTTATGTAGATATAGATGTTAACTATATGTATATATTATGTAAATAAATAGAGAGCTGGATACTTACCAACGCCTCATAAATATACAAATATTGTCCGCCATGTCCGACATTACTCCTTAGCAGCGACAGCGTATGCACGGGTGGCTGCTGGACCAGCATACGGCGCCAGCTAGCTTCTGGCCTGATGTATGCGTCCCATTTGTGCGGGTTCTTGACCATGTCGAATGTGGTGAATGCGAGCTTGGGAGTGGTTTTTCCATTTGTAGTGTTGGTATCGGTATCGTTCTTTTTCTTAGGATTTCTTCCATTGCTGCTAGACCCAGACTGCTGGAAGATTGACGGGAAGGTTTCTGCGAGCAGTGGGTTTTGGATCTTCGGTTTATTCAATGCATTGTCGAGTGGTCGAAAGAATAAGGCCCATTGGATCGGTAGGGAGGAGTTGATGAAATGGGACCAGGTGTGGCAGATTCGGGTTGCTTTTGTCAGGAGGGTACGGGTGTCCAGGCTGAGGAGGATTAGTTCGAAGATCTCGGGGACGGATAGAGCGTAGGATTGAGCTGAGGTTGGGGGAGGGGCCATTGGGATTAAGGAGAAGAAGAAGACGAGCTGTTGAAACTCGACCTGGGAGGTTTTAGGGGCTCTTTGGTGCCAAATTTGGCACATTTGAGCCTCATCACACGTACACGTGATGGTCCCCTTTTTTTTAATCTTAGCGGGGTTATTTGGAATTTGGATGTGTTAGATGAACATATTTGGAATTATGTAGAGATGGATGTAATCGAGTATATACAGTTGTAACGAGGAAAAATAAGAACATTCGCTTCTTATCTAGAACGACCCGAACTCCCAAAGAGAACCAAGACAATCTCGTCAAGAATCGTAAAGACAAGATGGGTATTGAGATGCTGGTTATTCAGCGTAGCAAAGATGCGACGGGCAGCAGCCTGCGCATTAGCTCTGCCGACGACGTTACCTGCTAGATCCGGGATGAGGGTAGCCAAGACCACAGTAGCCTCGGCACGACTATTGAGACGATCTACAGCCGAACGAGGAGGGGCTTTGCGGAGTACGCCGCCGGGCCAGAGGGTATCACGAGCGAGAGCAAGGTACTTGACAAGAGAGTCATCTTGTACCAAGCCGCGCGCTCCGTCGCGGACCTTGCGTTCTATGG
Organism: Penicillium expansum; assembly: GCF_000769745.1. Classification (NCBI taxonomy): domain Eukaryota; kingdom Fungi; phylum Ascomycota; class Eurotiomycetes; order Eurotiales; family Aspergillaceae; genus Penicillium; species Penicillium expansum. The sequence goes on from NW_015971343.1 coordinate 96,947, forward strand.
TTCCACCAAGAAGCTGGTGCAGGACGACGACAACGGCACGGCCGCGCAGCCAGTTGTTACCGCGGTTCAGCTCAAAGGCTTCGAGGAAGAGATCGCAGATGGGCTTGATGAATGGCTCGAGCTCGCGGTCTTCGAAGGCGTTTAGTTCCGCTTCAGCTTCGGCGGCTGTGACGGCATCTTCGGTTGCGAGGCTGGAGTCTGGGACTGTCGTGTCGCTAGCTTGTTGGGTGGCGGCTGAGATGAGGTTCTGGCCTGCGGTAGATAGTTGGTCTAGAACGCCAAAGTTGCCGAGGAAATCATCCATGCCGTCTGCGACGGAGTTATAGATGCGTGTGACAAGGTCTTTAGTTTCACCTTCATTATCGCGGGTGTTCTCCTTACGGGGAAGGATGGCACGTTGGGAGAGGAATGCACGTAGATCGCGACTGCGACAGACCTCTGGTAGGAGGAGGAGGTTTTGAAGATAGGCTTCGAGAGCGAGTCGTCGTTTATGAAGGAACTCTTTCTGTAGCTTCATGACGACACGTCGGCGGGGGAATTCCAAGTGTCGGACGGAGGGGTAGCGTTGGCGTAGCTTCTGATGTAGATCATGGAACTCGCTGTATCGTCGTGCAACGACCCACGATGCAGCGGGCATTTGTTCGCCGGCATTTCTTCGAACCTCCACGACGTCTAAAATACCTAGTTAGCCTGGGCACACACACGGTACATTAGAAAGTTCTCTTACACATTGCGAATTCACGGCCATCGTCCTCCTCTTTACCCACGACAGTAGACTTGAGGCTAACGGTCGATCGCCCAAACAAGCTGTTATCGCTTTCCTGGAGAATGTACTGCTGTCGCTGCATTTCCTTGCGGTGCATTTCGCGCTGGATGCTGGCCTTGGACTTGCGCAGGATTCTCAGCTCCGCGGTGTTGTTTGTCAGTTCTGCTTTGCGTGTCAATGCTTGGACCACGGAATCCTGAGCTGCAAGCTTGTCAATATCCACCGAGAGCGCCTCAATCGCTTCCGTTAGACCTAAGTCACCCGGTGCAGCTTCGTGCACTTCATCTGCTGAGTCTTTTTCATCCACGCCGTCTGGTTCTTCGTATTCATCTTCAATGAATTTCTGTTGATCCGGAAATAAATCGTCATGAAATACACCAAGTCGGGATGCATGATCAACCAGACCAAGCGATGCGATGCTTTTCTTAGTTCTTTCATTCCGGTTGTCAACCTGGGGAATTTCAGACGAGCTGCGCGACGAAAGAACAGGACGCTCCGGCCCGAACAGACCGGCAGCATCTCCTTTGAGGTCTTCAATTCTTCCATTTTTCGGCTCATTGGTAATGATATCATTAAGCGCTGCCTCCATCGTCTCTAGGACTTGGCTTTGGCTCTGGCCAGCATCATTCTCGCCATTCTGGGAATCCTTGCCCAAACTATAGGTGGACGTGGCGAGATTGTCGGTGTCGTAGTCGTCATCAAACAGATGACCAGATCGTTCTGAATCTATGGATCGTCGTGGTGAATCGTCATCATCAAACAATTTTCCCATGCTTCGCACATCACTAGATGAGACAGCGGCTCGTCGAAGGTCTTTCGACGTTCTCATTCCCGGCTGGGAGGTGGTTCGTGACAGCAAAGGGGGAAGAGGCCGCCTCTCGGGGGTTTCAAAAGCGACTGCTATGGGAGAGGATTGACGAACTGGCACCTGGGCGGCAGATGCTTCATCGGACGCAAGATACTTCCAATATAAATCAGACTCCTTGAATTTCGGATAATAAGTATCCTGGAGATGCTCTAGAATGGCAGACTGGGTTGTCAAAACCACCATTCGCGCTTTTCGGTATTGTTCCGGGGTGGCACGCTTTCCTGCACTGAGGAATGTCTTGACTGCTCGGCGAGACTCTTCAGAGACCTTCAGTTCTGGTTTTGAGAGGTAGGTTTCACTGATCAGAGCTAGGTCGTTCCTGTCTGCTGGCTTCCATGCCAATGAAGTGGGCGCTGCCTCATCTCCAAAGTCATCTTCGAGTGGGTTGCGGAATCCATCTACAACAACCCAGAATTGAACAAGCGACATCAGCTTTTGACGGTCCATAAACTCCATGAAATAAGAAAGCCCAGATGCGCTGTGCATCACGTCAACCAGTGACGATTCATGCGTTTTCGATGGGATCTCTGGTCGAAGGTCTAGTGCTGGAGGTACATGGGAGTTCTCGCCAGGTCTCGCAAGATTTGCCACTTTTTGATCAAGAACACGTTTGCCTGTTTCCAAACGTTTCAGATAGACCTGGTCCTGGCCCTCGACCACACTCTCTTGCTTCAATTGACTGGAAACGAGGGCACGGAACCGACGGGCATCGGAGAGGTTATTACATTTCCTAATTGCCCTTACAAAACGCTCAAAGGCTCGCTCTGAATCGGTTGCGGACAGTCGTGGGAATGGTTGCCCGCGCTTGGACTTAGGTGTTGGTGAGGCATGCTGGTCCAAAGCGGCGCGCAGTTTGCGTACAGTCTTCCGATCCTGCAAAGCTGTACGGCCATATGCCTCCATTAGTTGGTTCCATGTGTCTGGATCTGATAATGAAGTAACTATCGGAATAAGCACAGCGCATGATATGATTTCGCGAATCAGGACCGAGACAATTCGACTGTTGAGTACGCTTTCTGGGAATAGCTGAGGTAAAAGGCCAACCGCTAGCTTGCGCAGGTACTCCTGTTGAACAGACTTTTGATCGGACGCAGAGATTGCAACAGCAGGATGTAAGCGACCATCACGGTATTTGTTTGCAATGGCCAAATCAAGCTCTCCAGACTCGGTCACATTTCGATTGAGATTGCGTCCCCGAACAGAACGCTCGGCAATGTCAAATTCTTTGAGGTGCGATGTCACGATAGGAAAGATGCGTGATACAATCAGCGACACCATGTCCTCCGCAACCAACCTATCCCGGAGGTTTTCCAGCGCGACACGAATCGTTCGATCAACCTCATTGGCAAATATGGGATTTGGACTGATACTGCCGTACCACGAGGAAATAAAGTCTCGAGTAATGAAAGACAAAAGTTCGTCGATCCCTTCTGATACAACAAAGGACTGAGGATAGAGTGGCCGGGGCCGATATCGCGTGCTCCGGCGGACATTCAGCACTTCCTTTCGCCATTGGTTGGGTTTGATGAAAGCCACTGAAACGTTCTTGTTGACTTTTTCATTCTTGTGCCGGATTGTCAATGCGACAAGTCCTAAAATACCCACAGAAGATAGGACGGCGCCCAGCGTCACGGCATATCCTAGATACCGGAGGATCGGCAGCCAGCGAACCACATGACCCCAAGCGATGAATACGCCGACGCCCGCCAGAACTAGGTCGCGACGACTAAGGGCCATTCTCCCCACACGCTTGTCAGAGCTCCACGGCTCATAACGATCACTCCCGGGTACTTGGGAGCGAACAGCTCGGCATAGTATTGTGGTCGCGGTCAACTGGGCCTGATTGGCGGTGAAGCTCTCGTTTGTATTGGGCGTGCTAGAATGAAATCGATATTTGGTGGTACAAAGCCCCTAGGAGTCAAAAGAGATAAGAACGTTGATTTCAGCTGTAAAGGCAGTATCAAAAAAAGAAAGGCCAAGCAAAGAGTCGAGAAGGACACGATCCCGTGATCGTGGAGGAACCCGTGGACGTCATTTTTGTTTACTTAAGCTGTTAATCCGGGGCCGGCACCCAACGGTCAACTTCATCTTTCCCCTCTTCTTCTTTCTCTTCGAATTCTAACTCTCTTCTCTTCACTCCTTCTCGTTAAACAGTCTCTGCAGTTTCTGCGCCATGGCCTCTCTTACGGATTTTGTCGATTTTTCCTCTAAGCCTTTACTATGTGAGTTGGTCTCTCTACAGGATCTCAACAATTTGCATGTGATTGACCCCAACAGGGTCCGCCGCGACTATTGCTTTTAATCCAATTTTCTGGAAGTGAGTGTCCACGTTGTTTGAGAGAGAACTTTTGAGAGAGAACTTTTGAGAGAGAACTTTAATAGCAATTATTCTGTCCATAAACAATAGCTAACCTGAATTTCTAGCATTGTTGCCCGCGCAGGTTGGCCGACTCCACCCGAGCACTGTTGCGTTCGACCTTGGCTAACCGGTGAACAGAGTACCGCAACCACTTCTTAACCCGCCTCTTCGGAGGCGCGTACAATGGCTGCTACTTCCTTGCATTCACCATCTTCTCCCTCGGAATTCTCCGTGACCATGTCTACCAACTCGCTCTAGCTGACCAGCCCTTCTACGCTCCCGTCCACCAACCGATCGTTGGGGGTGTCTTGTTTGCTATCGGTTCGGTCCTGGTTCTGAGCAGCATGTGGGCTCTTGGTGTTACCGGTACCTACCTTGGCGACTACTTCGGTATTCTCATGGACGCTCCCGTCACCGGGTTCCCTTTCAACGTGACCGGCTCGCCGATGTACTGGGGTAGCACCTTGAACTTCCTCGGTGTTGCACTGTACCACGGCAAGGTTGCTGGTATTCTTTTGACTGCCCAGGTCTTTGTCCTGTACTGGTTCGCTCTTGGCTGGGAAGAGTAAGTAGTCATTTTTGAAGCATTCCTAGAACTAAACTGACTATCTCTAGCCCCTTCACTGCTGAGATCTACGCCAAGCGTGAGCGTGAACGTGCCAAGAAGCAAGGCGGCAAGAAGCAGTAAGCGCCATGATTGTATACCAGGATTGGCTGGGACATTCAACATCCACAATCCACACACCAAAAGAGAGGACAGGTTGCTCAGACAACTTGACACCCAAAAGTCTGAGGTTTGCCCACGACAACTTTCCAGCACATGGATGCATCCGAATCTTCAACGATGCTGGACCTGTAGACGATAGATCTTTGCCTTGTCCCTGATACTGGGGATGAGTAGAACAGGACAAGGCCCCACTGTGATTTCCCTTACGCGACTACAAAAGATATAATTCAATCAACCCATCGCGCCAAAACTGCAGTACGACTGTGAATCAGTAGACCTTTGTTGCTCACTTGTGATTGATGAGGATGTACAAGGAGCTTTTAGAGTGCTTGTCTGCTTAGGGCAAAGAGAAAGAGGTATCTACAGCAGACAAACGAATGCTCCAGACAATTAAACCAAAAGACTTTGAATCTAACACACCTAATATTTTACAATCATGTTCTCTCTGCCTCTTTTTATACAACCAACAACTAACAATCTAAGCAGTTAAGAAAGATGTAGTATAGTATGGTAGTATAGTATGTTCACGAAGGCCTGTTAAGACAGATCATCTACCTCGATACCTGGTTTGTTTGGCCACCAACCAGTATTTAACTAGCTTCTGTTTGCTTGTAGAGAATCAATCCTTCTCCTCTCCTTTGCCATAGATCGAGCTAAGGAGCTTTCCACATATTCACATAATGTATGAACCAAAGGACCTGGTGATGGGCTCATTTGTCGGGGTATTATACTACAGCCTAGGGTCTTCGCCTGAGTTTGGTCTATACTCAATGCCTCAATGTGGCTACACAATCGCCGAGCTAATAGAAGACCTGTTTGGATCTAATCTTCTAACCGTATATTTAGTTACGCACGGCTTTACTCTTCAACTCTCGGATCATCAACCTGAGTCAATACCTTGAAACCCCAAATAGCAAATTGCAGCAAAGACCCAGTGCAATTGCCAGTGCAATTGCTAGTTTTCCGCCAACATTATTCCCGCGCGCACTACCAACGCGCGTATTACCACCGCGCGTACTACCACCGCGCGCACTACCACTACAAATGTACTATCTGATGCATAACTAGCTCAATCATCCACTTGCGTTTGCTCTCAGGTGAAGATTAACTGAGGAGCAAATGAGAATAACGAGAATCAATGGAATTCCAAAGCGATCCAATACGTCAAATTCGCTAGGCATGCCCGGCCTTCTTCCGCCCGCTGGGGCGAGCTAAACCACGAGACTACCACACCTCGCCCTATGGCAAAGACTCGCGCAATAAAGCTCGCCAGGAACCGCTACTCTTCGCTGCTCTTTCCTACACTGGGGCTCTAGGGTGGGGGGAGGGTCTTCACGTCAAGGATCATGCTCGGTGGCTTGCGTTGTGCTTTGGAGTCGCCTGTGGTTGTTCTGGCACGACATCGGGTACAACCCCACAAACCCATGGACCTCACCCAATTGAAAAGACTGCAGAAATGTTCCCGCTGGACATCTAATCACCCTCGACCACAAATCGACGTCGGCCTGATGAACCAGTCGTGCGGAATCCAAACAAGTCAGCATTTTGGAGCCAGTGTTGAACTCGGTCATTGACGGATATCCTAGGCATTGGCTAGGATGAACCAGCCTAGGAACCACTGATGAGAATCATGATGAACTCGCCTTGCTGGGCCAGACAGCAGAGCCAGACAGCAGAGCCAGACAGCAAAGCCAGACAGCAAAGCCAGACAGCAAAGCCAGACAGCAGGGCTATCCTGGAAGAACGCACTCGACGGATTGGAGTTCGGTGGCAGGAATGGTAGAAACACGCACGCAGGGAGCAATGGGAACCCACTTCCAAGGTCCAGGGTGATCTTAATAAGAGACGTATGCTATGTTTCGCGCGTGGCTATGTTTCGCGCGTAGACTATGTTACGCGCGTTGCTATGTCCTCCGAAAAAGGAAGAAGAAAGAAAAAAGACGAGGAAGAACAACAAGAAAAGAAGAAGAAATCAGACAAAACCACATGAAGCAAAACAAAGTGAAGCTACGATTTGGGAGATGAAGATATCTACAGCAGAAGAAGCTTATCCAAGACTCGATGACAGACCATTGAGCATGTTCAAGGTCTACTTCCCTGGTAGACGAATGCAAAAAGATCTTCAAATGTCAAGACATTCGCCAGGCCCATGGTGTCACCGTATGCCTAGGCATGCTGAGAAGACTCGACCTAGACAAAAACCGCATCAACATCACCAGGAACCAGTACACCACTGGCACCACTGTGGAAGACGCAGATCAAAACCCAAGACTGGAACAAAACAACCCCCTCGGATGAGGCTGTGAAACCCACGACTCGCCATACCCAGACATGTCATTGACAACTTGCGCATCATGTCTTGATATCGAAGTCCTGGAAGATAAGAAACAGAATCGCCGAAAAACAGAGAGCCAGAAATTGACCGTCAATTTGACCGTCAATCTGACAGCTTGAATCAAACCCCTTCCCCTCCCATAGAGAACATTGTTCGACTATGCTAGGGAGAGAAGTTACAGACAACCGCCAAATTGTGGCAGTGAGTATCAATATCACATCGTTGCTCAAATACCAAATCGTCTGCAGTTGTAGAGGAGTGGTGGTCATGACCTCAGGATTTCCATGGACGCAGGACGAGGCTCAGGAGGATGAGGCTCAGACCAAGGAGCAAACCTACGATGATGATGGCGAGGACGAGAACGATGCTGATGAGGATGAATAAGGGCAAAGGCAAGATAGTATACGTGGACAGTCTCACCATGCACGTATTGTCTGCTCTCCAAGTGGACTTACGTGCCCTACTGGAATGGCCCATGGACATTCCAGTTGTTATCTTTCTTTTATGTGAATTAATGAAATATTTCTTGTTAAACCCAGAAACAGTAACCAAAAAAATCAAGTTTACTATAGAAATGAGGGTATATACCGACGCCACATGAATCAAAGAGCCCAAAGAGACAGAGACAGAGACAGGGTAGTATGTATGGTTCATATCACCAGGAAGAGAGTAGGACATGATAATGCCAGAAGGCCCAAGATGAAAAAAGAAGATGAAGTAAAGAATAACAGCACTGCCAACAGCATATCCCTCACTGTCGCCTTCCCCTCCCCCTCTTTCCCTGCGTCCGACTCTCATCCACGGTCTCAACCTCATCCTCATCAGTCCCCTTCTTCAAGTCCTCCCCCTCAGCAAGACCCCACTGCTCACGGTCATACCAATCCTCGCCATCACTCATCTCACCAACATGTCCCTCAGCCTTGCACCACTCCAGAACATCAGCTTTCATGCGGCAAGATCTATTCAGCGAATCGAGCATGTGTTCGACCCCGCGTACCGTCTCTTCCTGCTTCTGAATATATGACCAGAGCAGGCGGCGGGTTTCCTCGGCTTCGGCGGCAGGGAGGCCGAAGTTCGCGTCGGGGCGGATGTTGTCAGGGACAAGGAAGAGAGGGTGTGGGGTTGGGAGTGGGAATGCTGTGTCGGAGAGTGGGGAGCCGTTTTCAGTTTCGTTTGGGGCTGCGTTGGCTTGCGCGCGCGTTGTCATTCGCCGTGGTGGTTCTGGCGAGGAGCCGTCGTGCATTTCGAGGTCTTGTTCTGTGTCGTCGTTGAGTTCGGTTGTATCGACGGGGTCGGCATATTTCGTCATGTCCATGTCTTGTCTCCCGTTGGGGGGCAGATTTGTGCTCGCCCCGGCCGCATCGTTGTTGTTGCTCTCCCGGTCATAAATCGACGTGTTAGGGTGAGGTGGGAGGTCTTTGACGGTAGCATCGGTCTCTTCTGATTTAAGTTGCAGGCCGTTCTTGGTGGGTTCGCCCTCTGCTGGGACCTCAGCCATTTCCACGTCATTCTGCGTTGAACTGGCCTGGGGCTTTGTCCCATTCTGTACCGACTGGGGGTCCTGGGTGGCTATTGATGCAGGTACCTTTTGTGCCGCATCCTGCTGGCCATTGAGATCCTTAGTGATGGACGGAGTACCAGTCCCACTTGCACCCTGACCGGCATATACGCTCGGGTCATTGCTAGCAAGTCTGGGGTCGAAGATCAAGTGATCATTAGGTGTCTCGAGCGCACCGCATGGCATCCAACCGCTATCACCGAGGAACTGCCTATGCAAGTTCCTGGCGCGCCAGAGCAAAGCCCGTTCCTGGCGGAGCTTGTGTTCGACCGCCGATGTCATCTTCTCCAGGGCTTGCGACGTGTATGCTTGGGACATAGAAGGATGGGTGTGGAGTTCAGAAGGATGCTTCAAGGGACACAGAAGGGCTGAAAAGAAGAGAAAGGAAACAGATCAGTTATGGAGCCACAGACAGTAATCAAAAAGGAGGAGGGTAAAACCTACTCTCAAGTGCAATCCCAGAAAATGGGTTCTCTTCAGCAGCCGCCGCATCAGCCTCGGAATCTTCATCATCCTCATCAATCTCGTCTCCTTCTGAATCATAGCGAACCGGGTTCGGCTGAAGAATGTAGCGCGTATAGCCAGCATGGTCGACTCTCTAATCACCGGTCAAAAGTCAGTTTCCATAAAATCCGAGCCTCATCTTATCACCACAGCGCCCAAGTCCCCGAGATCGGCAAATCGGCAAATCACGCACCTGCTTGTAGTAATCCTCGGCGTTGATGTAGCCCAGTGCGCCCTCGCTCACATACTTAGCATTAGCATGCATTTTGTTTCCCCTGTTCGTCGGCGCCATGATTGGGTCGTCCGGGCCATTATCTGGCGAAGGTGTCAGAAAACAAATCTGCTTGGAAATGTAGACTGCTTGGAAATGTAGACTGCTTGGTCGATAACTTACCTTCACGCTCTCTGCGCAAGGCTCGCTTCATTCCGATGATGGTATCGGCGATTAACGCCGCTTGCGCCGCCATAGTTACGGTCTCGACAACGAGATTGTCAGGTTAGACAAATCGGTTTGCGCGTTGGAGGGGGGTTCTTGGGCAAATGGGGGCGTGGGAGGATTCCCGACGAGGGGGAAAGTAAGAGGCGAAGGGTTTCGATGCCGATGCCTCAATTATAGGTGTAGATACTGCAGGAATCAAGGGAAGTAAGCTGTAATGTCTTTGAGAGACTGTGATGAAGCTCTCTGACGGCAAGACATGCGGAAGACCGATCGCCGCTAGCCACATTAGGAAATACGGGTTATGTGATAAGGGTTGAACACGTGACATACCCTCATCTATACAGCATGTTGTGTATGGTGTTGGAGATGATTATTTTATATAGAATATTTGCTTATTATAAGACAGTCCAATTCATCTACAGTAGGTACCTCAGTTCCTAGTCATATCATTCAATCGTCGGCATCAACCCATACCAGAACCCCCTTCTTGTCCGATTTCATATCCCCCGTTGGAAGGACGCGGAGCGTTTTGTTGAAGTAGGTGTCAATAATTACCAGCTGTGGCTGAATCCACAAGCCACGCTTCGCTGCAAACAGATTGAAGTTCACTGTATGGCGGCTCAGTGGCACGAGTTGCACAACGGTGGTCTTCGGCCCGCTAAAAGCAAAGTGCTCGCTAGCTTCCATGACCAGGTTGAAGGTGAGGAAGTGGGTGGAGGAGTTCTCCAGTACATAATCCATGTGGATCAACCCCGGCATGCTGCTAGATGGGGTAGCCGATGCAAGGACTCGAGGCTCACCCATGGGGACGACAAATCGGGGAATGTCGAGGACGGTGGTTGTAACCGAGCTCTCTGCGTCGGAGGAAGCCGCAGACCCAGATGACTGCCGACGCCAATTGACCTCCAATGCGCAGGTGAGTGCAGTTGGTCGACGGTCTCCGAGAACGAGCTTTTGGACATCGAGGCAGAAGTTGGATTCTCGCAGTTCTTCCGGTGCGAGATGGGGCGTTTCTGGACTGACAAGCTCTTCCGAGTGAACCTCGCAAATGGCTCCCCCATTGGCTTCGAGGAGAATCAGGGACATCTTATCAATTACCAGCGGCTCCACTGCAAACGAGACTACCTTGGAATTGAGGTACCACTTCTGGAACAAGCCTCCAGGACTCGGCGCGGAGCCATCGTCGAGTAAGGTATCACTAACTGCGAAGAAATTAGGCCATGGCTGAGGGTGAATTGCTGGCAAGAATTCATAGTTTGCTTCAAATGGCCGAATGAATGATAGATCCACGGTGATGTTCTTCATAATCGGGGTCTGGATATCAGACACCAAATGATACACAGCCGAGACTTCCAACGTAAAATCCGTGGCCTCCTGGGTATCGGCCAGCACAATTGTAAGGGTTTTGTTGGAAGAGCGCTCCAAAACACCCATAGCTCGTTTCAAATAATGAGACGGCCCCTCAATCGGGGTGCTCGCGCCTGATTCGAGGGGTTCAGGGTCGCTATCGCCGTCGAGCCACTGTATTTGAGCTGTGGACTCGGTGCCGAAGAGTCTGATTTCAGCAGATACATCGGCAGCTTCGTCTTCTTCGTTGTGTATACCAATCTGAAGCATCACCCGTTCATTGGTATAATAAGTCTCCTTCAGGTTGGGAGTCGTGAGGCGGATCTTGGGGGGCTTAGGCATAACCTTGCACCTGCCAGTGTCCCGGTCCTTGCCCACTCTTCTGCGGGTCACTCCCTTTTCCGTTTGCTGCCACCAGAACGATTCACGCTGATCTGGCTCAGTAATTGCATAACCCAAATCAAATTGTTCTTCTTCGATCAGCATGGTGATTGAAGCAACCCTGGCTTCACCAGCTTCGCGAGGAATACAGGTAAGGTTGAAGACCTTGGTTTGGGAGGGCCCCAAAGTCAGATCTGCTATACCGACCAGTGCGGTCAGTCCACCGGCTGGGGATTGGATCACAGTATCAGGGTTGCTCGGCTCGCGGAGTGGAAGAGTTGCGATGCAACATGGTGTTGTGGTGTCAGCATCCTGATTCTGGTCAGATTGAACCTTTACTGGGCGAAGACATCCTTCGAAAACCAGTTTGACCTCCGAAAGTCGGATAGGGGCCGATGATTTATGAGCACATGAGGTGATGGAAAGTTGAACCTGTAGAGGTTCACCCACGTTGCCATCAGATTTCTCGAATACCAAGGACGCGGTCACTTTGAAGACGGGTGTCAGTGCAATCTTTGCATTTCGGGCTTGCCAACTTACGACTCGTTATAACATCCTCTGCACGAAGGACAAGAGAATGTTTGGGCTTTTCTGAAGGCAGTTTTTCAAGACTCCTGTGGATGTCATAATGCCACCCAGGTCTTTGTTTGAAAGCTATCGGAATAAGTATTAACATTGAAGACAATACGCATAAGATAAATGGAATTAACTCACTCTTGTTCAGCAGTTCCCAGTCCACTCGCAGAACTGTCTCGCTGTCCTGCACCCTGATGGCACATTCTCTGAGTGCCCATCCGAAATTGATCATCAGATGCCACCACCCTGAGCGGCGCCAGCTAAGAGTAGACCACAGCGGTTGAAGAAGGCTATGCGCTTCAGACCATGAGCCAATGCGCATATACTCTTCAGCCGCCTCAAGACTCAAGCTCTCGACTTTCCTTGTTTGGTGGCGCTTTGCGAATTCCTCGATAGCAGCCTTTAGCGTGTTCAATATTAAACCAGAGTGGTCGAAGCCAGTTCGTCCTTCTTGGGGTGCTTCGGCATGAGTGTCGGGAACAAGATATGTGTCGTACAAGTAGGATTTGTTTGCGAGTAGTGAGGCGGGTGATTGACCAGGGGCCATGCGATCTTCCATGGGAATTTTATGGGCAAGCGCACGTCGGATCATTGTATGTTTCGCGGAGCGGTGGAGCCAGTAACCCTCATGATGGAGGTTTTCCCAGGGTCTAACCCTCTCCCCGGTGGGAATCAATTTCTCGGGTAAAGCATAGAGCTCTCCAGGCTGTTCAGAAGAGATTTCGCTGGAGAGAGACGGAATTTCTGCTCGGCGGATAAGCTGCGCCATTACCATCGACCAACGCGCCTCCCAGGCCTCCCATCCGTAGTGCTTACTGCCCTTTCCTCTGCGATTGACAATATCCTTTACACGGATTCTGTGGTCAACCCAAAGCCGAGCTGCGGCGGTCGTCTGACCCGTCCATAACAGGCAGCGTATAATCCGAATGGCAAGGGCGTCAGCCAAGAGGCGCGCATCATTAAACCGAGGATTCCAGCCCGCGATATTTTCGAAAACTTCATGCCCAAATAGAGTGTCATACGCACTCTCATAGTTCCGACAGGCTGCATCCATTTCTTGGCGAAACTCGGCAAAAATTCCGAGCTTGAATTCATACCGTACGTTCCAGCCTTGGAATGATAGGGTCTGAGAAGTTCCGGTCGTTGGTGGTGCAGTCGGAGGAGGGATATTGCCCCTGTTTCGTTTACGCCTAGCATGCTTGGACAGATCCCGATAGTATTCAACCACCGAAGGTTGCAGCAGAGAGAAGAGTGATTTCACAAAGTCTTGCAGTTCCGACGAAATTGCGTCCGGTGGGATCACAAATATCGACCTGGGGTCAAGGTTTGTTGCCCGCCGAATGCCCGCAATGCGGTCATCGATCTCGCCCTCATAACCGCTTTCTTCTCCCTCTTCTGATATCAAAACGACCACAAATCGCGTCTTGTACCCGGAGGAGTGCCATTCTTTTTTCAGGCTGTTGATCTCGATCTTGAGCTGATTGTCCCGTAAAGAATTCATATTCGGGTCCAGCGAGAATGGGAAGAAATTGATCACTGCTGCCGGAACCAGGTCTTGGTGTTTCGTTACCCATAGAGGGGTGAGCAAGCCATCTGGGAAAGTTGGGGAACCCGGCGATAAAGGCGATATCGGCGAGTGGAGGACATAGTGTGCGTTAGGTTCCGAGTGTTCATTATCCTGGTCATCGCTGGGAGTAGTTGGTGGTGAGGGGATAGGGGGGTCAGCTTTTCGTGGAGGGAGTCTGCATGACTGTGTTGGTGTTAGCAAGCAGTCCGCAGTACGATGTCGTGAAACCAACGGGATTGGAATCATAGAGTATCAACGTACGCGGCCAGAACTTTTGATGCGGTAGCCAATATGTGCAGTCGTAGTATTGCCGCTTATAGTAACTTTGGACTTCCATGGCATCTGAGAGCTATCTTCTTCTAGAAGCAGGCTCCGGAGCTCCTCCGCAACAGCCCCGCTCAGAGGTGGGAAGTCTGAGAAGATATGGGTCCCCTTCTCTAATATTAGAGGATAGCTCGAGGATGTTTCAGAGTCATGTTCAGGACCTGCCTCCAGTCCTGAGAGCAGGACTAAAGGCAGATTATGATTAACGTAGTCTTCGGGGTAGGCGTCCATTGCGGGCAATGGCTGTTTCGCAGCGCGGTCACCACATGTCTAGGGGATAGCGAGGACCTGGGGATTCAAGGAGCAAAAGATAAAGATCCAGGCTGTTAATGAGAGTAAAGCCCAAATATGCTTCGGTGTTTTCAATGATGTTTTGGGGTAAGATGGGCAATGGCTGGGGGATACTGCCATGTTGCCGTGGTGGGCGGTCAACTATGTTTACTCAAAGAGACCCGCCACAGATAGGAGTTGACCATGGATGTATTATCTTGACATATACTCCGTATACGAAGTAGGTCTGTAGATTGTATAAAATAGATTTGATATGCAAATAAACTTATATGTTGTAGCAAATATAAGACGTTTAATGTTCAATTGGGTGTCGAAGTTATGATTGGCAATCATATGTCCGAATATATATAGATCGGCTATATATATTTGTTGACTACGGGGTATTACCTATGTTGCTATTTCGTTTTCTATCACCTTCAATTCAAATATATTGAACCTCAGGCATATCATTTTAATTAATCAATCCAAGCTGAATATCTATTTACTTTTTAGTATCCTAAAATACGAGTTGATCAGTATCATCGTATAACCTATCAAGCCCACTAAGCGCCTATTAAGGGGGGGGAGGGGGTCTTTCTTCCAGAAGTGGAAATCCATGTGGAATATCAAATACTCAGGTTGATAGTTAGAAAATTTATATCGTACGTATGTAATTTGTAGTATCTATAACTAGTATCTATATATCTGGAGGTACTCCGTACCCCGTATACTCCGTAGATATTGATTTGTTGTCTTCCCTACTCCATCCCCTACTTATATACCGAGTGTTATCGGCAAATTAAGATCCCCTTGTGGAGATCAAGGCGTCAACGCTAACAGATCTCAAAAAAAATAGAATCTCCCTTTTCTTTCCCTTAATCTCCATTCTTTTAATATCTTTATCTTTTTCTCTCTTTTTCATATTCGGTATAACCGAAATCCCTTCTTTTAATATTCTTACACTCATTCCCAAATTTTTTTATATCATCTCAATATCTAACTGTAAGGGGGGGCTTTGTTTACAAGGAAAGCAGAAACCCTTATCAAACATCTTTCGCGTGCAGTAGATCATGCGTGTACCCATTTTACCCTGCATCCAATCCTTGAAGTTTGTCTGTTTTAAGGGTGATACCCTTAGACTATTGAACTATGTCGAACGAAAACCCCGTGCAAGCAGAGTCGGCTCTCCTTAATCGTCGTCGCCGTCGTAAATCACTGCCTTCCCGCAATGGAACTGATCCAACCTCGCCAGAAGTCATTTCCTCCCTCATTTCCTCGCTTTCTACCATCTCCGTGCCTCTAAACTCGCATTTTGACACCGTCCCAAAGTTCGACACCGAATCAGATCCAACATTACCACAAGTCCCGCGCACAGCGCCGGTTCACACCCTTCCTCCGTCCGAGCAACATGGGTTTGGAATGAGTTACGGTGCGTACAAGCCAACGGTCGAGCCACCCGCGCTTCCGGAAAACCCATTTTTACACCCCGATGATGCGGCCTCGTCGCCTGTCATTCGCATGGCCAGGGCGCCCCCGTCACCAAAGTCGCCCCGATCGCCGAGATTTAAACCTTTCAGAACGACTGACTCGTCCACTCGTCCAGCCTCGAGGGAATCCTTTACATCCGTGATAGCCGCCCCAGAGCCTTCCTCCATTGGAACGATCAGCACGGAGCCTGGCCCCCGTCGATCAACCCCGAGCATTGCTTCAAATAGTTCTGCAGGGCGGACAAAAAGCCTAAAGGGTCAATTTAGTCTATTGAAGAGGTCATCACGAGAATTCATGGGCGAAAAGGATCCATATATCGAGCGCCTACGAAAGACTACCAGCTACAACGATAGTCTACGACACAACGTCCCGCGCAGCCGCGCAAGTTTACGCTCATTGCATTCTATGGCGGAAGTTACGGAGGAGGCTCGTCCTGCGGACGTCAAGGAAGAGCCATATGAAGAGAAACTCGCCGGCACTCCGCCAACCAAAGATTACCAATCGTTCCACGGTACCCCAGATGCTAGCAATCCCGGCGGAATTGGGAGCGGTAGAATCATTCCAACTCGCGCCTCATCTCTGCGACATCGGCATAGCCAGTCGTCGAGCTCGAAAGTGCACCGGTCTGCTCGTCATAGTCGATACTCTTCCACAGCCAGCAAAGATTTCAACACAGATAATGGATCACCGGGAACGAGTAATGATGCAGAACAGGTGACCCGCCGGATCCAAGAGCTGAAAGACCAGCAGCAGAAGATCAAGACGGAGTTGGAAGTGGGAAACAGCCCTGAACACTCGACTAAGACGAGCCCGGTGAAACAGCCAAAGGCTTCAAAGGCATCGCGCGTTCTAGGTTATGATGTCACTGAGGCCATGCAAAATGGAATAGCCCGCGATCAGTCATCTTTCAATGAGAGTGCTCCTTCTCCAAACGTGATGACAGGAAAAAGTCGCAGTGGAAACCGACCAGGAGCATCACTCGGATCGAAGTCTACCCTCCTACCATCGCACTTGCCCAAGCCATCCGCGGAAAACCTGGATTCTGAGAGAGCTAGATACAGACGATCCCTCGAACCACTTGCGCCAACTACCCATCGCCGCACCCCATCCGGTCATCTGTCTCATGTGTCAAATGGGCGCCCCTCGTACAGCACTGAACGACCATCCAGTGCGGATTCAATTGATCTTGCTGTTGACGACTACATCTTTTCGCCGAAGCTGACCCAGAGAGTGACCCACCCGGCCACCGGCCGCTCCATCGCCTTCTCTGAAGTCGGTGCTCCTAAGGGTCATGTCGTGCTTTGCTGTGTCGGCATGGGCCTCACTCGGTATTTGATGGCGTTTTATGATGAGTTGGCTCGGACGCTCAATCTACGACTTGTCACATTGGATCGCCCTGGCGTTGGCGAGAGTGGTCCCCACCAGGGAGACGAGCCAAGCACCCCTCTCAGCTGGCCCGGTAAGCAAGAATACCCAGAGATTTTAATCCTCGCTAATCATTAATAGATGATGTTGCCATCGTTTGCAACCACCTCCGTGTGACCAAATTTTCCATCCTTGCCCATTCCGCCGGCGCAATCTACGCTCTTGCAACGGCTCTCCGAATTCCGCAGCATATCCGTGGCCGCATTCATCTCTTAGCTCCATGGATTCCCCCATCTCAGTTGTCTACCATTGGCTCTAAGAAGGATCCCGCGCCCACCAACGCGGTCCCTTACTCCCAAAAGATTCTTCGTGCTCTTCCCACCTCCCTTCTCAAAGTGGCAAATTCAAGCTTCATGAGTGCCACTAGTGCCAGCATCACCACTAGTCTACCTAAGTCCCCGCGACGGACCAAGCGCAAGGCTGCTGCCAAAGAAGCTTCCAATGCAAATGCCATCCCTCCGATCCCGCCTATACCTTCCGTTGAAAACAATCTGCAGACTCAGCGAGTGGACATCCCACCAAATATCAAACCGTCCGCTTCAACCACCGCTTCGCACAGAAAGAGTGACACGACTCTCGCGTCTCGCGCGAAGTCTCCAGAAGACGAGGTCGAACGGCAGCGTGACTATGATACTCGTCTGACCTACAAGATCTGGGAGCTGGCCACTACGAACGCCAACCCGGCGGTTGATTTGCTGGTATGTCTCGAGCGTCGCCAAACAATTGGGTTCCGCTATGTGGACATCACGCGATCAGTGGTGATTCATCATGGTAGCAAAGACCCTCGCGTTCCAGTGGAGAATGTCCAGTGGCTTGGCAAAACGATGCGCCGCTGCGAGGTCCGGATCCTCGAAGGCGAAGGCCACGGCCTCATGGCATCTGCAGGTGTCATGGGCAATGTCTTGACCGAGATTGCCAAGGAGTGGGAGGACTGGACCATCCTTGTCCAAGGCAAACGCCGTGCCACTGCTAGCCATGCTACACGGCCTGGGCTGTCGATTCAAACCTGATGTTGCTAGTCTGCCGCCTTTTCCCTTTATTCAATGTCTTTGATATGCACCACACCTTCAGCCCTGGTGGCTCATCTTTCCCTAATTACCATCGCTCTCGTTTTTACAGGCGAGGCCGCAGCTGGTCTGCGGTTCCCACTGTTTCTGGCCTACACCCTTGAACTTCTATGTCCTATCATTTATCCTTACCCCTTTCTTACCCGTCTACATACACCTACTGGTGCGAGGTTCATGCCCTCTCTATGATTTACTGTCGACAGGGGGTTTTGCCTTTGAACAAAAGAACCCGTCTGATTTAGCATAATACCCCAGTCATGCCATATTTTAATTAATATTGATAATTAATCTTGACTTGTATAGTAAAGGTAGAAGTAAGACAATTTATAGAACAAGCATATATTATTTACATCATAGCTTCGCCAAGCATCAGCGCTCAGACGGGGCAAACCCGCAAATCAGGGATGGCATGCCTTTGGCCCCTTGACCCCACTTCTCCTGACCTGTTTGGAGATTTGGATCTGTTTATTGTTAGTTTTTGGAAGATTCAGGGCTCAAATGCGCTGTCGAATGCTCCCGATACCCTAGACCGTTAGATTTCCCGGGAACGGAAGAATTCTTGGCTTCTGGAACACGTCACGTTCTCTCTAAGTCACCTCGACCCTCACGACTTAGAATTTTGGAACCAGCCTTTTTTGATACAAATCACAAGCCACACGGCTATAAGTGCAATTCTCCATGCCTTCTTCCCAACGGCGGCTTCGACTGATTGTCGTTGCGGTCATTGCGATTCTTTTCATGGTCTTTTACTACACTGTACGTGACCAGATTTCCCTTTTCCGCACTGTTTCTTCAGATATCTGACACGCAATCACATCCACAGGGCGATGCAAGCAAAATCCAGAATCAGAAGTTCTATCGATCAACCCTCGACGCAATGAAAGCGAAAGAGCAAGCCAAACAGGCCAAGGCCCAAGAGAAGATCCAGAATCCCGTGCATGCGCCCGGACAGAATGGCGCTGCCGGTGCGGGTGTCGGTGACAAGGTGCCCATCGCCGAGGTCGGGAAAACTGGGGTTCCTCCTGCTACAGGGAATGAAGATACAGAGGAGATCCCAATTGCGGGACGGACGAAGATGACCGTTCCGAAGAAGGGAAATCAGGATACGCCGTCGGAGGCTGAGTCGGAGATTAAGAGCGAGGAGGAGAAGGAGCGTGAGGAAAAAGCGAAAAGGGAGCGCGAGGAGAAAGAGAGAAAAGAGGCCGAGGCGACAACGGAGCTTAATGCGATCCTTAAGCGGGCTCCAGGTATGTTTCTTTCCTCCGTTTTCCATTTGTTGTCCGTCACCAAGACTAACCGCATCCAGTCATTATTTTTTCCAAATCATACTGCCGTTACAGCAAGAAAGCCAAGTTGATCTTGTTGGAGCACTACTCTATCGAGCCGAAACCGTTCGTGGTCGAATTGGACCAGCACCCGCTTGGGCCGTATCTGCAGGCCCTGCTGGCACAGAGTACGGGGCGTCGCACTGTGCCCAATGTGCTCGTGAGCGGGAAGAGTATAGGTGGTGGAGACGATATTGCGGCATTGGATCAGAGCGACGAGCTGGCTTCGACGCTGCGACAAATGGGCGGGAAATGGATCGTGGATGTGTCGCACCAGGAGGTTGAGAAATTACTGTGAGGTTAGTATTGTAAAACAAGTGTCAAGTTTTGATAGCCATAGCTCATAGCCCTGGTAGAAAATTAGGGGGCGGAGGGGGGAGAGTATATGGTTGTTGAAGCTCATCGCATTGTACATAGTAGCGAACTTGCTCAGGAACTCCAGGCTCCAGCTTAATATTTACCAGATGTAACTCTACTTAGCTATCACTTAATTAACAATGGTGGAGCAAGTACCGGTACAAGCCTCGATAAGACGATAAGCTGATAAGGAACCCTAATCGCGCTAGACCCAAAATGGCCCTAAGCGACGCACAACCCCGTGACATCCAATTTCGCTCCACCACCAAGTCCATTCGAATTTTGAACCTCCCCGACATCGACAATCTACACCCCCGGCAACCACCAAAAGTCACGTCAAGATGCGGTACATTCACTCCGAGGAACGGCTGCCCATTCTGGACAATGGTGAGCGAATTTCCCTTTTTTTATTGAGGGTGGAGGAAGCCGGTCGCACACAATACAACTTCTCTTTTGAGGGCACGAAATTCAACCTACAAGCCTAGCACGACATACGATTCATATCCAACACCAATTCAGCAGAAGCAGGAGGGAATATTGTGTGGGATCGGCGACTCGCACACCTACCGGACAATTCTCGATTTTGATTCTTCAAAATATTGAATTTCACAAAAAAGGAAATGCCATCAACTAACCTAAATCTTTTTTTCGCTCTACAGTGAAGGTCCAGATTCGCTCCCGCGTCGTGTCTGTCGAGGGTCCCCGCGGCAAGCTCGTCAAGGATCTCTCCCACATTGCCGTCACCTTCGGCCGCCCCGAGCAGAACGTTATCTCCATCGAGCTGCACCACGGTGCCCGCAAGGGTGTTGCTACCCTCCGTACCGTCCGTACCATCATTAACAACCTGATGATCGGCGTTACCCGTGGCTTCAAGTACAAGATGCGTTACGTCTACGCTCACTTCCCCATCAATGTCAACATTGAGCCCAACCCAGAGACTGGCCGCTCTGTTGTGGAGATCCGGTATGGAACCCTGGAATCTTATAGTTTTTCTCGATATGATTTTGAAATCGTACCGTGAGAATCCATTATGACGGAACTAGGGCTAACATTTTGTTACCAGCAACTTCCTCGGTGAGAAGTACGTCCGCCGCATCACTGCTCAGCCCGATGTCGACATCGCTCCCTCCGCCAACGTCAAGGATGAGCTTATCCTCACCGGTAACTCCCTTGAGGGTGTGTCCCAGTCCGCCGCCGACATCCAGCAGATCTGCCGTGTCCGAAACAAGGATATCCGTAAGGTTAGTTATACCAACACAACCACTTTTACCGGGAGGACCCGAGTCTCTGAATTCATACTAACCCTCCGCAGTTCTTGGACGGTCTTTACGTGTCGGAGAAGGGCAACATCATCGAAGAGTAAATGTGCCGCTTGGGAATGTATGGGGTGTCCGGGAGAGGTTTCTTTAATTTCGCCTACTTGCATATAGGGAAGCAAAGCGAAATGTCAAAAACAAAACGACCCTTTTGAAATTCACTGATTCCCTTACGCGAATAACGTTTTTGTATGTGGCATGTAGAAATGTGCGCCCGAGGCAATTCCATTACTTCATTACTTTAATACTATCAAGTATATTAAGTATTGAGTAGAGAGATGTACCTATATTTGTCGCGGGGCAGTTGTACGTTGTAGTTGAAGATGAAGATCCGGGGGAATCTGGATCGATCTGGTACCCTTAACTCTTCAACCTTCAACATTTCAACCTCAGCACAATTACTTCCTACCAATCGAGTCCAATCCATCTCTACAACACAGCTATCCTCGAATACATATAACTCTGGATCACTCAATCTACTATTAATCCAATATCACTACCTCAAATCTCAATCTCCAATTCCCTAGTGTAACGTGTGTGACGTTATAGCATGTGAAAGCGAATACCCGGGCCCGCATGTGCACCTCTCCTCAACCAGCCACAACGCAGACATGTATCCCTTGAGAGCAAAAATGGGGTCCTGGTGGCTCGGACTGTGGAAGATCGTTGGTGCGATCTGGAATATGGTGCTTGATGTTGCTCAGTTCTGGAGAGATGTGAGTGTTGTGCTCTAATCCTAGCCTCAAGTGTTTTTTGTATGCGGGGAGAGGTGAAGCCTGAGATGGCAAAGACAAAAGACACACGAGACATATCATCGAATTTAGTTTCCGGTCTGATCTTGAGCTAATACATGTCCCCTAGAAATTGTTATCATGGTGGCATTCCAAATCCCCTCGAGATCGACTCTTCCACACGCTAGCCAACGCGCAGAGCTATGAGGAGTGGGAAGAAGCGGCATTTGAGCTCGATGAGCTACAAAGTAAAGATTTATGGTATGAAATCAAACCACGCCAATTGAACCCAGCTTAAAACCCATGTACCAAACCACCTTCTAACCATCTACGCAGGCGCCAAAATCCTGTCAGCCGACACTACGACTACCGACTGATCCTCGGCCGGCTGGAAGCATTGATGAGCGCGCGCGAGTCAGAAGACATCCTAACACTAGTAAATCTACTCCGATCCGGTCTAGTACGCAATCTGGGCAACATAACCAGTACGAAGCTATTCACGCATGCGTACGCAGGAACCAAGCTTCTGATTGACGACTACATCACGCAAGTAGCTCTGTCAATCCAGTACGTGACATCTGTCCCAGGAGCACCAATGCACCCGAGCGGGTTCGGCTCGCAAGCGAAGCTGGAGCTACTGCATGATACACGGCAGGCGTTTGGGCGGACGACACTGCTGCTGCAGGGCGGGTCTGCGTTCGGGCTGTGTCATCTTGGTGTTGTAAAGGCGCTGCATTTGCAAGGTCTGTTGCCGCGGATTATTACAGGCACTGCGACTGGGGCGATGATTGCCGCGCTTGTGGGGATTCATTCTGAGGATGAGTTGTTGCCGTTGCTTGATGGGGAGGGTATTGATCTCTCTGCTTTTGAGAGGCGGAAGATGGTTAATGGTGGGAGTGGGGGTAACTCTAATTCGAGTTGGGTTGGGACGTTTTATCGAAGGATGAGGAGGTTGCTGAGGAAGGGGTATTTGTTTGATGTTGGTGTTTTGGAGGAATGTGTTCGGGCTAACGTTGGGGATCTTACGTTTGAAGAGGCGTATGCGCGGTCGAAGCGCATCTTGAATATCACAGTTGCGACAATGGGGAAGAACGGGACACCGAATCTGTTGAATTACTTGACTTCGCCGAATGTGGTATGTATCCCCTCCTTCTCCTTGCCAGTTTCAGTGACATCTAACACCATTTTCAGCTCATCTGGTCCGCGGCCGTAGCATCCAACGCCTCTTCCTCAGGCCTCTACTCACCAGTGACGATCTATTGCAAAGACGAAACAGGCACAATAGTCCCATGGCCACACACACAAGATGCAGTCTTCCGACCCTGGCGACACGTCCAATACAATGAAGGCGAATCCCCCCTCTCACGAATCTCCGAACTCTTCAATGTAAACCACTTCATCGTCTCCCAAGCCCGACCATACCTAGTTCCATTCTTGCGCTCGGAATTGAACCTCCTAGACCGACGTCAAACAGGCTGGCACAATTTCTCCCGCTCCGCAATGCGACTAGTAATCGTCGAACTGCGCCACCGGCTCCGTCAACTCGACTACCTAGGCGTGTTGCCCGCTCCATTGAGCAGACTCCTCATCGACGAGACCATCCCTGGACCGAACCTAACTCTCGTGCCGGACCTGTGTTTCTGGGATTTGAGAAAATTATTCCAGAGTCCGACAAAAGACCGTGTCTCTGAGTGGGCACTTAAGGGCGAGAGGGGAGTTTGGCCTGCGATTAGTGCGCTGAAGGTTCGGGAGGCGGTTGAGATTGAGCTTGATAGGGGGTATCAGCTTGTTAGGCGGCGTAGACCGAGTGATGCTTCGGCTTCAGTGTGTGTGCCGAAGCAGGTTAATGCTATGAATGAGGGTGTGCCTAGGCGCAGGAGGGGTGGGAGTGAGAATGAGGAGGGGATTCTGGGTGATCGGGAGTGATATTGGGTTATAGAGTTGCTATAACTAATTCATATTGTTCTTATATTTGCGTCTGCATGTAAATGGGGTACTTCGTACTCGGATGTTCTGACTTCAAAAAGATATCTTCTGGTTAATCCCTGGGCCAATCAAATGTTGACGTGTTAATTGAGCACACCGACCTTTTAAGAATCTCCATCGGTGAAAAGTCCCTTTCATCTCATCTTCTATGTTGAAAGGCGCCATAGTCTGTTGATTCAAGCTTCTTACTCCAATAACTCTACATCATTCTAGACAGGTTATTGACAGCAACAAAAGCCTTCAAGCAATGGAAGCTCCACCGTTTGACAGCTCACAGCTGGAGATCCTGGAGATGAATGAGGCTTTTGAAGATATAAATGGCAGCTTCGGGTTTGCCGGCACGTTAGTCCTGTATCGGATGAATGGTCAATTGTATCACGGAATGCTGAAAGCTCGTTACTATCCTTCCACAATTGTCAATCCAGCGGACCTCACAAATATCATCCAAATACCCCCCTCAGCCTACAGTCCTCTACACGCAACAGACTTGACTCGAGCACATTCTCTAACTGTGTGATACAATCAACCATCTGGCTAGTTTAAGAATACATGGGGGCTCTAGAGACTCAGTAGTCATTCGATAATTTGACATACTATCACTTTTTAACGAGGGTTAGAAAAGTAAGGTTTAGAAGGCTTATATAATAATTTAATATACCATCACTTTAACTATAACGTATTTCACCACCGAGTGGTCCACCCCACCGGAAACGCGTCAATTAATTTAATCCCTTCTTCTTCAACCACCCACCATACTACCAATTCGTACTTAAAGCTCTAGAAATTCAATAGAGCAAGAGGGTAGGATCTTACTAGCAATCCAGGCTTTTAAGAATCAAGAAATATCTTTAATTCGTAAAGTAGCGCGCTATTTCGAAGTCCTAAGGTCGACTCTCCTCTGCCGACTAGGGAATACCCTAAGCTAGACCTGGCAGTGACCCTCCGGGTGGTCCATGATCTTGGACC
>NW_015971344.1:0-1349 GCF_000769745.1 Penicillium expansum
ACTAGCTATTTTATTAATAGTAACTAGGTATACTAAAAAGTTCTACTTAGATTTAAACTATTTTATAGCTCCTATATTAGTTTAAATCTAAATAATATACTCCTTAAAACTCTAGTTAAGTATAAGATCTAAGATTAGATATTTAGAGTTATAACTAATAATATAATTAATAATAAAATAATAGTTAAAGCTATTTAGTAAGCACTCTCTAGTAATATAATAGTAATCTAAATACCCTATCTTACCTATATTATCTAGCTTTATTTAAACTAGCTCCTTAATTATTTAAAAGCTATCCCTCTAAATAAGAATATAGAAATAAAATAGACTAACTAAAAGTTATCTATAGTAAAAGTAAATACTTAATATTAGATATAGAGGATCTTATATACCTTAAATAAGGTCTATTATCTTACTATATATATCTATATAAGTCTATAATACTAGGCAGTCTTTCTCTAACTTTAAGAAAAGGGATCCTAGCTTATTTTAATCTAAGATATAAGGACTTAGTAGAATTCTACCTTCTTAATACTTTATTATATAAAGAGACTATATAGTTTCTTCTAGCCCTTCTATAAAGAATATAACTATAAGGAGATATTACTTAATACTTAAGAATAGTATTAAATTAACTATCTTCTATAAATCACTCAGCTATTCTTTAACTATATAACAGAGCTCTTAAAGATAAAGGAGGTCACTATATATCTTATCTTTAAGATTTATAATACCCTCTTTAATCACTTTTTTAAAGTAAAGGCGCTACTTAAATATAAATATATTCTATAGAAATCAGATATACTTAAAATACTTATAGCTAGTTACTTAAAACTTAATAAGTACTACTCTTAAACTAATAATCTTAAAGGATATATCTATATAGTTAAGATAATACTAGCACCTAATAGTAGATTTTAGTTCTTTCTATCTAATAATTAGAAGCCTTACTAATATAATACCTACTAGAAATTATTCTAGGAATTATTAATTCTATATTAAGAGCGCCTTATAATAAATCAAGGATTGACTAATACTCTAATAATAATATTATCTAGTTCTAAGCTAAATATAATACTAAAGAGTAATAAGATATCTATAAAACTAGCTAGTAATAAAATAACTTAATATCTTAATAGTAGTATATTTATAATCTATTTCTTCCCTATATAAGATAATATTAATATATTTATACTACTAGATCTAATTAATATTAAACCTCTTTAATTCTAGTAGGAGAACTAATCTTATTTCCCTATAATTATATTACTTATTTATAATATTCTCTCTATTCTAGTAACTAATATTAGTATTAAATAGCTCTTTAATACTACTTAGGATATTTATTA
>NW_015971341.1:0-5581 GCF_000769745.1 Penicillium expansum
AATACGTTTGTACTCTTTATTCAATTGGTTCAGTACAACTATACTTGCTGATTAATAGGAGAAAATAAGATATGATACTAGAGCTTACATGGTTCCACAGATCAACATAACAGTTAGATATAGATGGAGAGACAACTTAGTCCTATGATGTGATCAGTTTCTGTAGAAAAGATAATTTGCAAATATCAATATCAGACATACATTTGGGCCACGGCCAGTCCAGCAATACCTTACTATATGCCAGAGTGGAATTCGAAAAATGCAGATGATGATAAAAGCAAACCATGATAATACAGCGTAGATCAGAAGTTGGGAAATCAAGTCGTCATCCATGCTTCAAGGTAGAGAAATTTCGCTTTGATTGCATACTGGGAAGTCGAGGTGTTTTTATAGATAATCTATTAAGAAGTCCCCTCACTATTTGGACAAAAGCAGCACTAGGAAATTATCGTGTGAATCTGTAGCTTCAACTTTGATTACATCTGGGTACGAAATCGTCTACAAATTCATATCACGACTTAGAACTAAATATTCATCTCTTTCAATGCCGTATTTCCGCTTTAAATAGCACCACTCCTCCTTTCCCAGAAGATGCTTTGCAACCCCAGTCTTGTAGTGAAGTTTCAGCAGGTGGAACTCTGACGGCGCTGTTCCACGAATAGAGGGACACCCATAAACATAACCTTTCGAGTTATCGTTGTACCTGACATAGAACTTCATATAAACGCAGTCTAGTGTCAAGACCGTACAGTCGTATCTCTCGAATTCAGCGATTTTGCTGAGGATTTGAACATTCAAGACAGGTCCTTGTAGCTGAGTCATCACTTAGATCTACGTTGTCAGCATTTTCAGAAATCCCTTTAAGTTACCCGTTCTACACTTACAAGGGACTATATGATTAAAGTGGCCAATGGGTAGTGACCTCCTCGTTGCGCTTTTAGGGTGAGTTGGGGTAAAGAAGGGGCCTGGAAAGAAGAAAACCATGTTTAGTATGCGAGGGAACACATTGGTATATGTATTTCAAGCATTAAAGCATACCGTTATATAGAAGCGGGTAATATCTACTGTTGACGTTCACAGTTTCAGTGTTTCTGCCTTCTGTGCTCTGGGGGGAGGAGAAATCGTCTTGAATAAATAAAAAGGTATGAATACAGCTAGGAAGCAGTCTTCGTAGAGAGAAAGTTGGAATACAATCCATGATGGTTTCTTGGCAGCTGATGGGTATTTCTGGTGGTGCAGATATGGGAAGGGTTCAGAAAGCGGAGCAGCATCAATAACTAGTTATGATGGCCGATCGACCATTTTTATAGAAATTTTTGTTTTGCTCAGGTAGGCAATATCATCAATTGTCGCATTCGCATGGAGGATGTGATTTGAGGTAGGTAGAATATATGCAATTGTTGCTTTATTTTCGGATTGCTACGATTAAGTCATTCTTCATGGAAAACCATTATAGACTTATGCAAAGCTAAAAGATGTTTCATTTGTTCAAAACTTTTCAGGCATCAAAATTAGTTAAAGGCTTGTGTAGCGAAGTTTGACACCAGCTATGAATACCGTGGCAGCGCAGAGTCTAACTACCTCACCGCTACGGCAGAACATTAAAACAGAAGAGCCCATTCATTGCAAACATGTTACATCGCACCAGGTAAGACAGACATAGGATCGCAATGGAGCAAATCACCCGGGTTACACATATAAAAGAAAGTCACCCAAATATAGTATTGGTTGATTTAATTTCAGGCTTAATTACTTTAAGGCGAGAGTCCCAATATATCAATCGGTAAATATTATCATCCTGGTATATCGCCAGAGAATAATAACAGTTCGATAAATCTACTTCAATCTACTCGCAACAGTTACACACATGAAGTAGCAAGCAATGTTCCGCATCCCAACACATGCTTCTTTAAAACACGTGCGAAATAACTTGATACCGCAAATCAAGTACTTAGTTCGCTCGCTATAGAATGTATTAGCTGCGTGTTAATTTCCACGTGAAGTGGTGGGGGAGAAGTTACGGTCTGCTTGGACTCATCCTCCTGAGCGTGATTTCCTTTGACCTTACTACCAGCGCTAGTCTCTCCCTGTACGGAATAGTGAGCGTTGGGATCACCAGTGCTACTGTGGGACATGTTGCTAGTAATGGTTAATTAAGACGGCGTAGAAATATCGAACTAGTCACTCACGTAATTGTGAGTTGCTCCATTTGTCTCATGTCATCATCATTAAATAGTTTGCCGCTTTCAAAGGGCGCCTTGACCGTAGCAAGAGCCACGTCTTTCACAGCTTGGTCGATGACGCTGGTCCAGCGAATGAAGCCATTCCCTGAAGTAGCGATATAGACCGGGATATTTTTGTTGAGAACTTTGTTGAAGACCTGGCCGATGAGAGACATCTTGGTTTGGGTTCGAGGTCAGTAGAATATACACAAGTAGGAAGTGGCCGAGTTAATGCGTCGGGGAACTGACCCTCTTTATATATTCGATTAAATTTCATAGCTTCCTACCTCAATCCAACGAGATTGTATGAAGACATTATAGAATAAGTTCTTCGATAACAGGTTACATAATGCGGACAATATCTGCTACCTATTTGATCAAACCCACTGATATCCAGACCATTCATGCTTGGTCATACTAATGTTCTAATATAGGCCAGACGTAAATGGGCTTACTTTCGAGAAAGGAACATACCCTAAGGAATGTCCTGGCGTCGAATGGCTCAAAAGCATGCGTGATATAGCATAAGTTCCTATCTACTTGGAGGGTCTGATATTCTTCTCGTTAGGAAGCGGGAATCTCGTTAGAAAACTCAGCCATCCCCGTAAAGTTGGAGGATTGGCGAGCAGGTGGAAAACGGCACCTTTGAAGGCTTACAAGGCATGGATGGCTATATGCTGGAACGGCAAGCTCGGCAGCAGCAGCAAGGAAATAACAGCGGAAAGAGCAATGAGACTCATCCGCGTGAGGTATCACACATCCAGATTTAGGAAATTTAATTTACTCGCTAACAACCACAGACAAGACGCGATCCTCCAATTTGAGTATATTACAAGGTCACGTAATTTTCAAATTTTCGAAATTCCCTTGATGCAAGCACAAATGAAGCGGATGGCCTTATTTTCGGATCAGGTACCAAAATGAAGCGAAGAAGATCTCTTAACTGCTGCGGCATCTCCACATTTTTTGTCTCTTCGTCAAAGGGTAGGATCGCTTGTAGTTCTGGTACCTGTTTACTTAGAGATTGCGCAGAATTTAGTGTAACTTTAAGGGTATCGCCCTTCACCATTTCAGGAGTCGGAGTCTCCCAGTGGGGGAAGAGCCGCTGTATCTTTGCTATAGACCAAGCCTCGTTAATCAAAGGATGAGGGCTGTCCCATGCGCCCAATACACCTGGTTTGAGCCAGCAAAGTAGCATTGCGGCAACAGCCCAGACCTGTGATGGCTCAGTGCACGCTTTGCCTAGGAAGACTTCAGGGGCGCGCATAGCATATGGTTGGGCGTTAAAAAGTTCGCCAACCGGGACAACTATAAGCGGTTTAGTAAAGGCATGTCTCATATATTAATACTTGCTCACCGAGTCCCAAGTCTCCCACTTTAGCGATAAAACGTCCTGTCCGGTTGTCAGAAAGCAGGATATTGGCAGTTTTATAGTCTGGAGTAATTAGCAAATGCCAACTCTTCAAGGCTAGACATTCTACCTGTATTCACATGTTTGTGACTCTCCAGAACGACACAACTTGTGAACGCTGCTCTTAAAAACGTCTTGATGAGGGAGTAGATTCGCATGTCAGGATGGTATTCCACCTCTGCGAGAGTAGTATCCAACCACTCCAAAGCGATGGTGCTGTCGTCGATTACATCATACATTTTCCGGAAGCACTTCGCCGAGGCGACACCAGGAAGGCGATATGTCAGAACTTCACGTTGCATATTCTTAGTGGCAATTTCATCACTAGGCAACGCTACTTTGATCAAAGCCCTAGTTAGCAGCGTTAGCGTTAGAGTCTGAATATGGTGAGCGCAATACAACGAACCATTCAGGGACATCAGGGACGACGTGGGCGTCATGTGGAACAACCTGGGCCTTAAAGACGGTGGAAATGTGCGTGTTATCTCCTTTGACAGGTTCCAGAACGCGGTAGTTCCAATAAGCGCCTCGGAGAACATGCCCAGGAGTAAGAGACGACATTCTTCTTGCCGAAGAGCTCCTTGCAGCAGATAAATTCAGACTGATGACTGAGTACATTGAAATCAATCGAAGAAATCACAATTTTGAGGGGATAGTGGATTCATATATAAGAGGCGGATGGATGGATGGATACAAAAATGCATGAGCATAGGAAATCATGAAAAGTTGAGGATCTTCTCGCGCACGGACTCATAGTCAGGTGTGGCTGAGGAGGCAATGTCGGTTCAATTGTTCAAGCTCCTTACCAATAAAAAAGATACACGAGAACCCTTGGATGAAAGGCCATACAACTTGAATATTCAAGGAGCTTGTGATGTATTTCATACTCCAATGAGTATGGTTAATCCTTGACGGATATATTATGTGAACCAGCAGATTGAATTGGACATTTGCTTTGCGTTGCGATCGCATTCTCTTGGAATTGCCGGGCTTGTAAAACACAATACATATTGATTATGTTGTTGTCGATGGACATAACCATCAACTTATCCTAGGAGCTATGTCGGTTGCGAAAAAACGAGGCATTGTTTCGTGACAATCCTCTTTAGCCATAGTACTTGAACGCATCGAACTGAATTTACAAGCCGTGAAACGAGGACGATCTATGCCATTATAGGCTCGTAATAAATGACTGCAAAATCACAAATAGTCGAGCTCAGGGTCTGAGATACAGTTGATCTTTTCTACTTTGGTTGTACCTACCTAGTTCTAGACTTGCTGGTTTTCTCTCCAGGTGGCATCCTGGCGCAAATATACGCCATGATGCAGATCAAAATTGATCTAACTAGATCTGGCGACCCGGAGTCCGGGTCGGTGAATCTGGTTAGTTCTAGACTTGCTAGTTTTCTCTCCAGGTGGCGTCTTCCTGGCGCAGATATACGTCATGATGCAGATCAAAAGTAATTTAACTAGATCTGGCGACCCGGAGTCCGGGTCGGTAAATCTGGTTAGGGGATAATACGACCAGCAGCAAGTCTCACCAAGGCAGAGCGAGAAGCCGGTATTCTGTCTAGGTAGCTATGTTAGTGTTGGTGCGTTCGCTCGACTTATTGAATCCTAACTCTAGATGGAGGCTGACCTGTCTATGTCTTGTTGCACAGAGCAAGTTGGGATATCGTAATCGCGGGTGGGAGAAAAGCGAGAGCTGAAAAGGAATCTGTGTCTGTGGGCAAGTCAGTGGGCGAGAGAGGAGAGCGAAACCAGAGTCTTATTGATGGAAAGATGCGGGATCAGCTTTGAAATGTGATGAATGTGCAGCTCAGGGCATGCCCCAGCGCCACCGGCGCGTCGCACGGGCCCTTCATGTTCTGGCCATTCCCCTCCGCATCCCAGATGTTGAATGCTGCCATCGGAGGGGAATTTATCTCTTACTACTCAGTCCTCCTCC
>NW_015971342.1:0-1596 GCF_000769745.1 Penicillium expansum
ATTATAATTTAAATATATAGAGTAACTTTAACTAAGTTACCTATATTAAAAATAATATACTAAAGGTAATATATAAGCGCTACTTAAAGATCCTAAAGTATCCTTATTCTCTATCACCTAGCGGAAAGGGCTATTATAGTATATTAATAATATTAAAGTATTTAAAGATAGTAGGCTATTATAAAGCTTAATAGGGAAGGAAAGAAGAAATTACCTAGTTCCTTTAAAAAGTAGTATCTCCTTACCTCTTTATTTAGCTATCTAATTTCCCTAATACTCCTAGATATATAGGATCACAGCTTACTAAAGGCTCCTTTTTCATAATCGGCATAGGAAAAGTATCTTCTCCAATTTCTTACCCTTAATTAACTTCTATTCTACCTCATCGAACATCTAATATTTCACAAGCTATTCCAATTAGCCTACTTTATACTATCTCTCCCTCTAATACCCTCTACTACCATAATACATTATCGTTTATATAATATAATTATAAAATAATAGAAATCTATCCTCTAAATACTACCTAATAACATAAAAATCTCGATTATATTAGATTACTAGACTTCTCTATATAACTAGGTATTTATAACTATTACTAGCTATTTTATTAATAATAACTAGGTATACTAAGAAGTTCTACTTAGATTTAAACTACTTTATAGCTCCTATACTAATTTAATTCTAAGTAGTATACTCCTTAAAACTCTAGTTAAGTATAAGATCTAGGATTAGGTATTTAGAGTTATAACTAATAATATAACTAATAATAAAATAATAGTTAAGGCTATTTAGTAGGCGCTCTCTAGCGATATAATAGTAATCTGAATACCCTATCTTACCTATATTATCTAGCTTTATTTAAACTAGCTCTTTAATTATTTAAAGGCTATCCCTTTAAATAAGAATATAAAAATAAAGTAGACTAACTAGAAGTTATCTATAGTAAAGATAAATACTTAATACTAAACACAGAGGATCTTATATACCTTAAATAAAGTCTATTATCTTACTATATATATCTATATAAGTCTATAATACCAAGCAGCCTTTCTCCGACTTTAAGAAAAGGGATCCTAGCTTATTCTAATCTAGGATATAAGGACTTAGTAGAATTCTACCTTCTTAATACTTTATTATACAAAGAGACTATATAGTTTCTTCTAGCCCTTTTATAAGGAGTATAACTATAAAGAGATATTACTTAATACTTAAGAATAGTATTAAATTAACTATCTTCTATAAATCACTCAGCTATTCTTTAACTATATAATAGAGCTCTTAAAGACAAAGGAAGTCACTATATATCTTATCTTTAAGATTTATAATACCCTCTTTAATCACTTTTTTAAAGCAAAGGCGCTACTTAAACATAAGTATATTCTATAGAAATTAGATATACTTAAAGCACTTATAGCTAGTCGCTTAAAACTTAATAAGTACTACTCTTAAACTAATAATCTTAAAAGACATATCTATATAGTTAGGATAATACTAGCACTTAATAGCAGATTTCAGTTCTTTCTATTTAATAATTAAAAGCCTTATTAGTATAATACCTACTAGAAATCATTCTAGGAATTATTAATTCTATAT
>NW_015971347.1:0-1820 GCF_000769745.1 Penicillium expansum
CGCAATGTTCTAGTCCTAATCTATCACAGTGCTTCGTCCGATAATAACATCGGTATTCCGTTTATTCTTATAAGTGAGGCGCCTAGCAGGCCACTGTCAAAATTTTGGAGACCAGCCGGTTCTCCTTAACCTGACCTAGAGACTCCCAGCAAAGCCAAAATTCTCTCCTAGTTAGGCGGTATTACCTGGAAGCTTTCGCAGTTACGATTCGATAAAATAGGCTCACTCTTTGAAGACGAATTCTTCGAAATCAAGGAATATCTCTTACGTGGTCATATATTACATAGACGATATTCTTTGGAGATCCCACGAGGACCTTTCACTTCCGAGGCAAAATTCTATAACAGCCTTGTTTCTGCATTCTTAGAACATGTAGAAATTCTGCAGTTGTCACATCATTGCTTTGTGGCACCCGTTCCTTCGCGGGACAACTATCAATCCAGCATACAATATAAGAGCGCCGTGAACCTATGGAACGACTTTGTGGCCGTTGGAGGTAAGACCGACTCGTTGGACAACAGACTGGATTATATCATCGCAGGCGACGCTCTCCGCGACATTGTACAGAAACTTAAACTCCTAACTGTCAATTCGGAGACTTTTCCGTTATACCACCCTGATCTGAGTATCAATAACATATATGTTGATGATGATTATAACATCACCTGTATCATCGACTGGGCATTCGCTTCATCCATTCCTGAATTAATGCTTTTAACCACACCAGGATTGCTATAATACCGTGACGAAATCAGTTCGGAGTTATATATACCTTTTGTAGATGGCTTCATCTCTGCTATGCCTGAATAGATAGAAGAGAGGTCGATCTATAGATATCACGATTCCCTAGAGCGGAGCCAAGTCTCCTGGAAATTGAGCCGGCTTCTCAACCTGGACTCGATTAGTGATTACACTCTCTTTGCTACAGTTTGGCACTTTGCCTGTGGGCCTGAACAGGACCTGGGCAATTACTTCTTACGACAGTGGAGTTCGCCTCACTACATCCGGCTTTATACTGAAGTTCAACAGGAGGATCAGCCACTTTCGAAAATTCAAAAGGATGTATGAAGTGTGGTACATAGTGTAGTGGTGGAACCCGTGATAGTAGCCTGAGGTATCGGACATGCCTTAGGAAGCTTGCATGCAGTCTTTTCTTAGAAACCGGCATCATCCTACCGTCCTCAATATAACTACAGTTTTCCACCAAATTTATCTTTTATGATATAGCTTTAATACTAGCGCGATAGTCACCTACACATAAGAGTGGTTGGCTGTGCTGTCTCCATTGATATCGAGCTGTTTGCTATGCCAGACTGCCATAGTGTCATCGGTTTGTTGTCATAATATAGCAAATGAGAAGCGATGCTTCCGTCTGATGGGGTGATCTGATCTGCCAATTGGATTATGGAGAATGCCTAGGGAGTGGGTCTCCCAGCTGGGTTCTTTGTTTGCTATGGTCTTTGTTTGCTATGGAAGACTCTATCTTTAGCAAACAAGAGAACTACGAGCAAGGATGTATTAGGAGAACAAATAGAACTCAAGTGGTTCCCCTAAGTCCCTAGGCCTTACTGATTTCCCTAAATTCCTTATTTCCGGAGCCTTTCTCTCAGATCTAAACCTCTATCCGGAAAGCGCCTGCCACTCATCTAACCCCGTAATGCCGAAGAATAGTACTCTGCCCGAGCTCCTCTTACCTAGAGAAAAGGGATCGAGTATACAGTATCTAGAAACAGACTCGTCGATAAAACATTAGAATACAAAACTAGTTGTAGGATAAGCCACATCTAACATCGAGGGAAAGGAAGCATTGCAGTTCAAAA
>NW_015971348.1:0-22160 GCF_000769745.1 Penicillium expansum
ACTATGGGATGGCGAGCCTGTGGCATCTGAGAGATAACAAACATTCAGTTTCCCTTGGAAAATCGATTTCTCCTCGTGAAAATAAAAGGGACATCCGAACTTGTGGGGCGAGTGCCATATTGATCTAAGAAAGCCTTTCCTTGCCCGAGAGGGTGCAGGCAATGATGAGCAAGAGCATTTTTGCCTCTGGGGCCGACTACTCAGCACCCATTGGGAGCCCATCGAGGAAATCGTAGGTTGGGTGAGAATGGAATGGTTACTTTGTGATGGGTTCAGCCGCGTAGAATCGGAAAGTAGTCTGTTTTGCTGGCTGAACTGAAGAGACTAGACTCTTTCATCAGTTCTAGTACAATGTAAAAGGGTTGTGGGAGTCTTACCATCAATGCAAGGTGTTTCTCAATACCTGAAATGCTCAAGTTCATATCCTGCTGGATGTGACCAATGCTTTCGATGTGACCATGGATGTTCGTCGATTCAGTGACGACCTGTTGTGTAGTACCGTACAAAAGTGCTGTCTTTTCTGAATTCTGGGAAGAAATCACTCTGGTCATCTATTAGCCTCAAAACCTTGTGAAGAGGAACGAACTTCAAGCTTACAACTGTAAACCAGCAATCGACGTGTCCAGGTTTGATTGCAGCCGCTCAATATGCTCCAAAATGTCTCTGATCGTATCACGTCTGAAAGGATACAACACTCTGTTGATCAAATCTCGCTTCAAATGAGCTGGCGTTGCCTTGGACTTGTCGAGAATATCCTTCAATTGTACCAGACCATCTTCGCATGCCAGAATATGCCGCTTGGCAGCCTTCACAGTCGGTGTTTCGATTCGCAGATTGTCATGGCTTTGAAAAACATCTTCGAGAACTTCAAGAACATCGTTTAGGCCCTCGACTTTTTGCAACATATTTTTTGTTTCTTTGGGACAGTCACTGAAGGCACTGCAATATGAAACAATGCCCTGGCAAACAGACAAACCAAGCGAGACGATCCCGACTGCGGTTCCGGCGACGGAAAGCGGGTCGCCCATGGTGGATACTATACCGATACCTCTTGAATGGGATGAAAAGTCAAGAAAGATGAATCGGATCCTGCGAGAAGAAATGAAGATCTGAAGACGAACGGTCACCGTTGCCTAATGAGCTCAGCCTTCTTTTAGCCGCCCGATGAATCCACATCTGCCAGCAGCTGATTGGCATCTCGTGGAGGCTGTGATTCAAGCTGCATGTCGTTAGACTAATCGGAGAGACCCACGTAGACTTGGCAACGCACGGTGACGCCACGTATATGGCTTATGATTGGACGCTCGTCAGGGGATGTGCAGGGTCAAAACTCCACTTGGACGTGCATATGCAGGAAGGAGACGAGCGTTTCTAGTGAAAGTGATCATAAGAGCCACCGAGGATCTCTGATGCGATAGATGAGCTGAAATCCACTAGTTCCTTTTGACAGGGACGAAGGGACAAGAGGAAAAGAAGAGAGAGAGAAAAGGAGAGAGAGAAGGGTCTATCTATACCCGGGAATCATCCCATCAGTTTCAGACGGTCTATCAACTAACAACCTTCACTTCACTTCAGCTTATTTGACTAGAGCTCGAATTACAAGATTCTAGTTAGGGCTACCGAAGAGTTCTGGATTGAAGCAATGGATATTTCATTCCTTGATTCCCGAGGTCCTGGAGCGAGTAAGAAGTAGTTTCATCGAGAAACAAGCTCAAAAAATCTCCATGACAGAAAAGTAGCAATAACATAATCTTTGAAGCCACTGATCAAATCTTCTTGGATTTGTTCTTCGGCTTTGGAGGGAAGAAAAACCAAGTCGCGATGGTCAAAAGATACGTCGAGGGCCTTGAAAAAGCCCCCAAGTTAAGTCTAACCTCCATATTCTCTCTGATCTCCTTTTTCTCATCCTTTGGAAGATCACAGCCACGAAAGCTAGTACAACACCAGCACTCGGGGGTGCAGTGTCCCACGCCCTTCTGGAGCCCAGTCAAATGCCTTTTCGCACAGCATCCACATTGCCGGCTACAGCAACCACCTTGCGCCGAGCAATCCTCAATCAAGCCTTCGTTCATATACCAGGTGCGATCGCTTCTCAAGTCATTATACTTTTGCCGAGTGTATGGGTGCAATAGAGAGAGATATCGATATAGACCTCGCTCATCTTCACGAAATTGCCTTTTCCTCTGCTCAAGGCTTTCGTCTTCTTCTCTTAACCGAGGGTCATTACATTCGATGGCTGCTCCCTTTCGAGAGGCTTTAGCCCTATGATCCATTGTTTCTTCGCGTTGCACATGCGCACGTAACGCATAATCGATGACGATCAACTCGATAGCTCGTTCCGATTCGATCGAGTCGAAATCGTTTGTCATATAATCCCTGTTCCAAGAAGCTTGTTTCAACATGCGTTCTCGTTTGAAGAATCCCATGGTCTCGTGTGAATGTGTGTGGATGGACTTGAAAAGACGATTCAGATGAAAGAGAGTCCAAGGCATATTTGCTCTATGACTCACCACCTTCCTGAACCTTGGAAACTGACACGAAATTTTGATGGTTTGCAATTCGGAAGATCTTGGCTTTTTCCTCCTGTGGTTTGGCCTACGTGTTCTAACGTTTCCAGGGTCAACAATTCCAAACTCTAATGATTGATTTTGCTGCAACCTTGGGCGTTGTACTTTTAGATGGCACTGGGCATGTGTCTAAGTACGACTCCCTCTCCATGGTTCCAAGGCCGATAGATATATATATAAATCATCATCTCAAGTTTTCGTACCATCATGGATCTTAGTATGTTACGGTCTTTATGTGGGGTACCGTGGACATATATGTGTTGAATAATCAGGTTCCGGGGAGTAGCCACTAGGCACTTTGTCTGTGGCAATAAGCCCCAGAGCTAGTACCTGAGGAATCAATTGGTGAACCCTGCTCCGAGAAAGACGCTAAAAACGCTAGAAATGCAGTTTTAGCAAACAATCTCTGTTTTACGCGCTAGCATAGTCTGGTAGTATTTATTATTACTATCCAAACCAATACTATAGTAATAGTAGTATAGGATATAGGAATGACTTATTTTACTTCCTAAGCTCCACTTAGCACTGAAACATATAGGTGCGAATGGTATGTATAGATCCTTCCATTTGGCATTTTCCATTGTCAACCAGCTTCGGATAGAATACAAACGCCAAAACTCATTATACCGACGTAAGAGGTTGTTCCGACGCTTGCGAAGCTGCTCCTGTTTGACTCGGCTCCCAGATGATATCATATCTGATGTATGGAAGCAGAATATCCTAAGGCTTCGGAAGAAACGCAGAGAGGAATCTCATAGAAAGCTGCGTTCATGTCTCATATATTGTTAAATTGAACTAAATATTTATGGTCTAAAGAGGCTAGTTATTTTCTTGAGGGGGACTATATTAACAGTGCCGTTAATTCAAAATTTCCTCGTTTCGTTTACCTCAGCCATCTTCTAACTTTGCGCTCCTTAATGATTTTTCTCTCTTCAACGCAAAATATCCAATTTTTTTTTCAACGGTAGAGGCTTACATATTCCGGCAGATATTTAATTCTCTTCGTAATCTAGGCTCAGTTGACTTAGTTTCGAGTTGATCGTGTTTTCGTTTTGTGTAAAATGACCACATATAAGGCAGAAAACGCATACGTATTAGGTTTGGCCGCACGGACTGTG
Source organism: Penicillium expansum (assembly GCF_000769745.1). Taxonomy (NCBI): domain Eukaryota; kingdom Fungi; phylum Ascomycota; class Eurotiomycetes; order Eurotiales; family Aspergillaceae; genus Penicillium; species Penicillium expansum. Next base: position 3,686 of record NW_015971348.1, read on the forward strand.
TGATGCTATATAGATCCTTGAAGCGATGCAGCTGGCATTCACATGGGCTCTTGTTGTTCTTTCTTTACATTCAAATCCCCTTGCTCTAATTATATACGTAATTACACAAATTAAAACAATGGGATTTTCATGAAGGCCACCGTATAGGATGATAGCACAAGCAAAGACCACAAAATCAGAATGGACTTGTTTCTGCTCCCTGAAAGCTATCAACGGGAATAGATGTATTGTGTGCATTTTTCAACGGCACCTCCTTCTCAAAATATGTGGTAATTACTGCTGCGAACTGTGCCTCGTATGTTTGGCTGGTATGTAGTGATTGATCGAAGTGACTTTGTATTATAGCAAGCTCATTCTGTAGGAAGATTGATGAGCCCCAATTTATGATAGTTCCAGGCTGAATCTTCTTGACCACTGCTTAGAGATCTTTCATTCAATGGGTTCAAGTGCTCAACAAAGAGTTTATGAGTCCGACACTGGACCGTGTCTTCTGTTGGAGTTGAAACCGCAAACAACAAAGCTGAAAGCTGCGGATATATGGAGAAAGATGAATGAACAGTCACACTGTATGCCCAGAACAGACTTAAGAGCTAAAGTGTTGATTACCACAAATATATAGTTTTGCCCATGGTATGAACAGTGTGTACTCTTCCAGTAGAGAGATACTTTTGCCAATTATCTGCATCCAAAGACAGAAAAGACCTAATTGTTGTGACTTCACTATCAGAGCTGCATTATTTGAACGCCTGGTTGCGCCGGCCAGGGAGGCCATGGAAACTGTCAAGGCCCTGCTCGAAAACGAACACCTTGATCGTGGCCAGTTGGAGAGCGCGGTGCAGGCCGCAAGTCAAGCTCTGGAGATAGTGGAGGCCGCGGGGCGACAGTTGTGAATTCCCCCGCCCGTGCGGGTTTTATTGTTACCAAAGGCGATGACTAGAGGACCCTGGACACATGTTTACCAACTTTGAAGAATTGACCGTCGTCATTGTAAACTAGTGCCAAATTCATTTCTTCTTCGGTAGAATGACTGTAAGGAATTATGGGCCCACATAAGAGAAGTAAGTAGTGGTAGAGACAAGGAACGAAAGCCAGAGAACAAACGCGACCAAAATATCATTCAAAATCCGAATCCACGTCGATATCTTCATCTAGCAAGGGGGTAAAATCGAATATAAGGTCAGAATCTCCGATTTCCTCTGTACGGCGCGAAGTACGTTTGGAGGCGACGGGGGGCACAGACGCTGCTTTCTTCATTAGGTGTACGAGTATACCACGCAATTGTGCGAAATTGTTTTTAAAAACATCAAAGGGTTTGCGTGACCACTGGAAAATATTAGTATCAGGATTTCTGGCACGAGATACCTGTGACACTTACCCGAGACTCATTGTCCAGCTTGAGGACCCAGAAAAACATACCATCGAATGAAATGCCGTACACTGTAGTGTCGGCCTTGCCAATATCCTTTCGATGTTGGTGAACGCAGGCTTTTGTCAAGTCAGCACCAGAATTCTGATTACAAGATTGAGTTCTATTCTCTTCGCTTGGTTTGTGCCTTCAATATCCTTGTTGATTGGCTCAATGGCCAAGGCTACGTCAGTCCTTGGATCTAATGATTGGGAAGATCTTGTTGTGGGATATTACGCACACGCTAGCTGGTCGTCGTTAGGTTAATGAATCACTTACTGTATTAATCTCTTCGCTATCTTCGGCAGTTATCCTAGTCCGTGTTATTCTCCGATAGTAACCCCAAAATCCTTTTCAATCAGCTTTCAGGGCGCTCGCTTTCGATGTTCTCTTCAGATAATGACCGCCTTCGTTATACTTCAGCTTTATGTAGTAGTTGAAAAAACGATGCATATCATTAGGAGTAACCTCACGCAGTGCCTCCATTAGGTCATCCTATTTCAACAGCGCACTAGCTTGAGCAGCCTTCACTCGGCAATACCTATAACTCATATCAGTGATCACTTCCCTATTGCATAGGTCTGAATAAATGCTTACTTGTCTTAGCGCTTTTCTATTCGTTGACCTCGAACCTTGGTTTGTTCTGAGCGCCTATAATCAAGTGGCACGTTTGCAATGTCCTCGTCTATATCATCATTAGGGTCGTCGCTGAAATTAGGCAAAACACTAGCGTCCGCTGGATAACACACAGATCGTTTTAAACGAGTAAAAGACCTACTACAATTATCAGGAGAATAGGTGGATTCCGGAGTTATTAGCTCGGTTGAATTTGAGGCTTCCCCGAAATCGGAGTTATCGGTTGTATCGTTGTCAGGCCGGAAAGACATCTCAGAAATATCGCTATCGATTATAGAGGATAGATCTACAACGTCGCTTATGCTGCGTCTAGGGAAATAATGATATATACGAGGCCGCTCCAGGCAGGAAGACAAATCAATAAGAATAACGAACGATTATAAGACACGTACTAAAGGAGAGACTAACAAAGGATAAGTGAGAGGGGAGCTGAATAGAAGAGTAAGGAGGGACTGTTCGCAGCTTTATAGTTATAAACGCTATTGCCCTAGCGACTAATAAGCCTGGGATAGAGTGTGCCATTTTTGGCGATCTCCCAAAACGAAGATTTTATGGTAGCGCCTAAGGAGCAGGCCCGGTGTTGGTAGAAGTCGATGGAAAGCAGGAGCGGGGCTCGAGGATAGGGGAAGAGAAGCTACGCGCCCAGGCACCGACACGACCGAACAAGAACGTGAGAATGCACGTTACAAAGGGCCGGTGAGAAGCGCGTGACTCTAGGACCGAAAATGCGTGTGCGTAAGAACTGTGCCGAAGAGGCCACTTTCGGCCCCCTTTGACGCCAGAAATGGCCGCCTCTGCACAAATGCATTTTGTTTAGAGGTGATATTGATCAGCTCGGGGCAGTCTTCAATGATTAAAAGCAGTGAGTTACACAGATATGATCAATTCATATAAAGTTTCTAACAACGGAGACAGATGTCTGCTTAATCAGACCTATCTAATGTCATTCAAGGGCTCAACTCTCCTATTGTACTTGCGATTTAGTTGATAGTTGCAGTTCAACATGCAGCACCATGCTATTTTCTACAAAAACTGATGTTGGTATTTAAAAGGGCTTGCACTCTCTTACTGTTGTTTTAACGAATACTTGCAATTCAACATGTAGCCTCTGCAACAATTGATGTCATTTACCTCTTTTAAAGCTATACGAATAATTATCATAGGATTTTTCTTTGCACTGGAATAGACCTAGTGAGATCAAAGGATGATAGACGACGCCCCCGTGAGTTTGTCTGCAAAAAGGTGTTGCGTTTGCCCTGAAGTGCACGGAGTTATCATCATTATATTATTATTATTATTATTATAAATTCATTTATGCATCTGTTAGCCTTATCGGCGGAGTAGCGGTAGTCCCTATAGGCAACTAGGGAATACTATTACGCTACTATATCTTACATCATCGCCTACAACTATCGTCAAAAGCAAGTTTAAGACATCTGATGCCAGAAGAAGAAATCAAAAAAGTCCGAGAAGGAGGGAGAGACTGTCGAAGAAGACTTTCGACCAGGTTTCAATGCCAGGATTTAACTGTTAGGGAGGGCGTCACACTGAAACCCATTATGATTGAGTAGCTAACAATCTTGTGAGTAATCCAGGTAATTGATAGTAGTAGATGGTTTGATTTAGTCTAATAGGGAAGTCTAGAATAGACTTCAGGTGGGTTTATAGAAGCCGAAGTTAACGCAAAATATGTTTCACTTCATGAGGGGCTTTGTGTCCCCTAGGTTCGGGAAGTCAACAGAACAACCAACATGTGATCATGCAAGGTCTTTCCATCACAATGACATCACTTCCTAACCAATGTATATGATCTCAATGCTAACTCAATAACCAAATGTCTAAGCAAACCAAGGAAGGCCCAAAGAGCAATGATCAGAGAATCAAAAACACCTTAGTCCACAACAAGACGGCAAACGTAATTTTAGCATCACTACCATAAAGTCCAATGGGCTAAAATGAACCATGGATCAGACAATGAAGCGCACGGGTCGGATAAACTTTAATTGTTGTCTCTAGTGGGAACAACAAAGTGTTTGTGACTAACTTAATACGAACAATATTACGTCATTCCAACTGGATGCAGCTAGGCATGGTCTCGAGGAGCCTAGACTTAAGTCTAAACTTGAGTTGAATTTAAAATTTAGATTTGATTTGTCGATATGCGTTAGCATACTACAATAACCATTATCCGTCAATGGACGCCGCTCTAGAGCATTCGGCGACGGAAACCAGTCGTTTACAAGGTTCGTCATGATGAGACTGACATTGTTCACGTCAGACGAGTGCATCGTTACGTATCGCTAAGAGAGTGCCGAACCCAATCCGAAAACAGGTAAGAACTTGCCGGCAGCTTGACCATTTGTGTAGGCTAAAAGCCAGGAGGCAACACCTTGTTTTTAAGTCTCAGACTCGTTCCAATTATTACTTGGGAAATACTGTACGTTTGCATCCTTTCTCTTTGTTGCCATATTGTGGTGATGTTCAAAAACACATTCGCGTTCAATATTGGTGATATTTTTGACACCACAAGTGGGCGTGTGCAAGGGAAAGCTTCTGCCCTGCGACCGGATGTTTCAGAGTATCTAGGAATTCCTTATGCTGAACCTCCAATTGGCGGCCTACGTTTTGCTGTGCGCTACGAAGACAGAAGCTGGAAGCATGAAACGACGAATATGTCGCGGCCCATTCTCAGACGTTAGCAAAATCGAGCATACAGTACCCATGCAGGGAGTCAAATGTTTGCTTCTCATCTACTACATAATACTGTAATTCCCAGGCGTTTAGTGAAGACACTTGAATGTATGCTCCGTTTCAGGCTGTGGCTGGTATAATCCTATTCTGTCGTGCTTTTTTGAGTGTCGTACCCAAGTACTTGGATTGAACCAGGGCTTCTTCCCGGATGTCGGTCGGAGAATAACTTTACCACCTCTGAGCACGGTCATTGCTTGTCCCTTAACTTCAGCAGAAGATCCACCTCTCCCGAAGACCACCGCAAGCGCCCCTGTTTCCATGAATTCGAAAGCCAGCATAACCTTAAGTACTGACTTTAACTGATATTGCAGTCTGATCATTTTAATGCCTCTTAAAAGTAGCGTATAGGATTTATTTCCTTTACGGAATATTTGGAACTTTTTTTGACGTTCAGAGGCAGTAAAACCTTTTGTAAAGGCAACAGAAACAAAAAGGACAGGGTTTTGCACGATTTGACTCACATTATTGTTAGATGAATTCCTAAGGACAATTTGCGGCTGCTCATATATTAAATACATAACAGTGAAAAAACCAAGTAGTCACAGTCTGCCAGGTCCTCCTACCCACATATAGCTACCCCATTCAGAGCTGCCAGATTTGAAATGGAACTCAGCATCGTACTTGGTGCGGTCACTGGTGAGAGCAACCGTGGAATCAAAGTCCTGAAGGTATTGATCTCCTTGATGCGGCTGGAATTTGATCTTCTTAATGTAGCTTGAGTATTTGAAGCCTTCCGTAGGGAACCTCCCACTCCCCATATCAGTCTTCGTTCCGGCAGGATTTGCCGTAGTCCACTTAGAGTCCCAAACTTGGCCATAGACATAGATTCCATCAGCATGATCTGAGAGGGTGCAGTGGGGACGGCCGCGCCGGAATAGCTTGGCTGGATAATAACCGATCCAGCGGTCTCTCACCCAAAGCCACCAGTTACCATTGTCCAATCTCCAGCGCGCTGTAATTTTGTATTGATCACCACCAACAACGCTATTTTCGAACACAGTCCCTGGAAAAATCAGGTCATCAGTTTGTATCCAGCCCGTCACATCGGAATTCCACCCTTGTTTGTCATTGTAATCTGCGAGGTCATTTTTATAACCACAGGTCGTGAAAAATGTAAAGAGCTGAGCTGATGTACCCAGTAAACTTGGATATACCACCCACCCAACTTCAACAGCCTGCCTCGAATCCTCCCTTGGCCTTGATGGGTCGAAAGCCCCAAGATCATTTTCCACAATGATCTCGATGAGGGAGTAGTCATCTGATTGGTCCATTTCCGGAGCAAAGGTACTAAAGTCTGCCCCGGCGCCAAAGTTTTTCACAATCTGATGCGATCCAGCAACCCGGGGAATTCCGCTTGTACCAGGGATCGGCGAGACCGGCATTGAGTCATTCAATGGCGGACCTGGCTTTGACTGCGACGGTGCAAACATCTTGTTGGGTTCTATTTTCCCTCGAAGAACCGGAACTGTACCCGGAGGACCTTTCTCGATTCCTTCCATTTCCAATTCCGGTACTGCTGGCATATCGGCTTTCTGCTCATGCACCGACCTTGCTTGCATATTGGGTGGTGGCTCGGCTGGTAGTTCGGCAATTTCGCCTTGGGAACAAATTGGGATCCAATCAATTGTACGACCATCCGGCAAAGTGGTGGTGGCAGAGATCTCCCATTGCGCCCTCTGCTGCGGTACCTGCGCCTCAGTGACACCACAAGAATTGTTTTTCGACATTCCGAATGCTTATTATAATTGGTTTGAAGTCTCGCAAACTGGTAATTATTTCCGGATTACATTGCTCTCAACAAGTAGGATTGCTGATTATTGTGTCAATTTTATATGCAATAGCCTTGGCAACAACCCCGGGGCGAAGACCCATGACTGAATGATGTTGGAATGACGTATTTTCACCGTAAGATGACCTAAATCGGTGGCGATACGAGAAAGGTCTTTGCGGACATAGTGATGCTGTAGTGGTGTTAACGCAATAGAAAAGTGGTGATGCGATGAAAACGGACAAAGGGGCTATGTCCCCGCAAATAACAAAATGCAGAACCTGTGACAGGCCCTGGGTTAGAACGGATAGTGGGCCGGACATCCTCCCTATCGGCTGTTAAAGCTCTAGACCATAAGGCCGCAGGCCGATTAACGTTTTCTAGGTATGGACTCTTCCTTAGTATATATTAAGTTCAGGAGTGTCAAGGATATTCCTGTTTTTAGAAGAGCTATGCAAAATAACGAGGGAGTCTGGATCACAGACCTCCAACGTGCCTTGCAGTATAGTAAAGTGGCTGAATATGAGAAGTCAACAAGTGGTTCGGCTGGTTATAAACAAAAAGGAACTCTTTACAAATACCGCAAAGGGGGCAGCCGCAAACTTAAGTACGGACGCCGGTAGTTGCGTTGGAAGCATAGTTAGGATGGTCATATACCCTTTTACACTGCTTGCATATAGCCTTTGGCTCGCCTGTCGAGGGGTCGGCGACTTGGTCGAAATGAGTCCATACTTCAGACGAATAGCCCCTCCTAGCCTAATTCATACGCTTCGCATCCGATTTTGAGCCGAAATAGGTACTTAACCACCAATTAACAAAGTCTTCCTTCGTCATATCGGAGTAGAGCACCCAGGATTTTGTCTGGTCATTAAGGCGCTCAAGAGAAGATAGGATTAGTTGTTCGGCCTGCTGACTACTAGGCAGATCAGACAAGGTATCGTCAGGTAGAACAGATGATCTATCTAAGCCATCATTATATAGTATCACAAATCCCTCCTCACGGCTAAGTCGTGACGCTTACTGACCAATGGAGAAAGCCAATTTATGACTTCCCTTTCTTTTGAGCTCTCAGGCCAATTTCTCCATCCATTTTCAATGAACAGGGGAGTATTCCCTTCCTAGCATTTTCTAAACACGGTAGTGCCTGTAACCACAAAGCTTACTGAAAATCACAGGTTTGAAGCATCACAAAAGCATCTCAACTCGTATTAAAAAAGTACTTTCGCTCAAACACCAGGCAATCCTCCAGGTATTGTTTTCAGAACTTCCTTGCTAGGGTCTTCTTGGAGGCCAAACTCAGATTCTCCCAGGTAAAGTGCAGCTCCGCCTAACACCAACTTAGCATTACCCTCCAAAATAATATTGAACCAAATCCCAACAGCATCTGTAAGGCGTCGATTATTGACAGAAAAGGGAAATGTTTTTTCCCCGTCGACTTTCACAGCTTCAGTGGTGGTTGCAAATGGCTGGTCCCCACCCGACCAGAATTGAATGGAATTGATCCGGGCTTTCCCTTCTCGAAAGTAGATCTCGACTCTGTTGAGAGTGAGACTTTTACCATCCAAGTATGAGAGTGCTGCCATAGGAAGAAACAAGTAGCCTGACTCTTGGGCGGCGCTTGGATTGTAAACCACAGCCCCGTAGGGGATGTATGTAATATTAAATTGAGATCCGAAAATCAGCGCTGAATTCCCATTCGTATTCATGATATGTCTGATGGGACCCATTTTGTAGGATAATAAAGGATGTGGGGTTGCCTTGTGAGTACTCAAACTCCTTCAAGAGGGGTTTCACTCACTTAAATATTGTCTGGTTGACAGCAATATTATTGCGGTAGCTCAGAAGAAGCTTAAATCTCAGTCTAGATTTTAGCCGTACAGTATTCCAGTTTACAGACAAACCGAAAAAACATAGTTATGACATCAAATGCTACGCTAGTGTGAAATCAAGGGCGGTTTTATTCTATCCAATTATATCATGTCCGTCTTCTGTTATGGTCTAGAGCCTTATCGTCACTATGACCGAGCTCTGATGTCGCCGTTTATCATCATGTCCGTCTTCTCTTATGGTCTAGAATCTTATCGTCACTGTGACCGAGCTCTGATGCCGCCATTTACAGCAATATTCGAAAACAGATTTCCCCATGGAAACTCACGAATTGTTTCTCGGCTCGTACCCGAAACCACCCTAACTGCGTTCGGCTAAGGCGTAAATCATGTGTAGAGCTGCCGTCCCACGATGATTATGTATCTCAGCCCCAGGCGCTCTAACCATGGGAACAGGGCTCACAATATGCCCCTTCACTGGCACTTCTAGGTAGAGGATAAATTCTGCCCGCCAAGACTTACCGTCCATAAGTTTACGATAGTAATGAAAGTCGGAAGTTATATTTTGCAAAGACATCATTCAGCATAGTGGCGAAGACTGTTTGGTTCGCCTTTGTCCAACCAGGATAGATTCGGAGTAGCTCAGCGGCAATGGCAAACTGGTATCCATACAAGCCCGCCGCAAGGAACTTGTCTTCGGTGCCGTTGATATCACGCAGTGTTGAGCCCCAGCCATTGAGAATGTCAACAGCGTGGTCGGCATATGAAGTATTGCCACCTACAAGCCAACGAATAGTAAGCTGGTAAGCGGAGTGAGCATCACGGTACGCATCTCCGTTGTTCTGTGCTGGTGTTGGCTGCCATGTAGCATTGGTGCCGCGAACAACAACCTCGTGCAGCTTTGAGATCCATGACGTCTGGGCCAATTTCGCAGACTCAAGGTGCTGCCATGCACGGTACCATGGTTCCGCTTCAGTTTTCACCTTTTCTCTTATTCTTTGGATGTCTTTGTTCGTGTGTAATGTGCCCGGGTGCGCGAAGAGTTTAGCGTCGGGTCTAGCCAATGCAGAGGATAGGAGGAGATGCAAGAAAAAAGCTATATGTTGGAAGCGCATTTCAAAGGTTGAAGTCAAATCAAGACGGAAAAGCAATGTGTGCAAATGTAGCCAGCAAAGAAACTTCGGAAGAAAATCCCACCTTTTATGTATATCGCTACACAGTAAAATGTTGCGTAGTAAAGAATGTAGATTATGACCAGGGAAAACCCACCATTAAGCCCCTATCTTTGCCTAAGTCTGTGTCCTAGCATGTATTAGCAGAAATATGGGAGAAACCCATATGCTCCGGACTTTCCCCCGGTTGAAGCCACACCCCGCATTGATCGACACAGGGAAATCCGGGGGCCGGTGGGCCGGCAATTTACCCGGAGGCCGGTCGCCAGAACCCAGAGTGGCCGGCCAATCACAATGTGATGAAGCTCTCTGCTTTCGCTTTGTAGACCCACTAGAAATTGCACATAACTAAAGTTAAGAATAGTGACAATATGACCGCCGATTTCGACGGTGCGAAACTCTCCCTTCAATTTTTTGATAACAGCTGTAGAACTTCCAAGGTTGAATCGGTTCGCCAAACTACCTAGGTATCCGATGCAAGTTTGATTTATTCTTTGGGTTCTATGAAACATGTGCGAATGGGCTAGGAGATTCAATCCCCCACTTGCAGTCAGCCGAGTGTTATCATGTGAGATGTAAGAGGCATTCAAAACTTAGAACATGTCTATATCCATGGATATGAAGTTATACCTGTTCCAGCCACGGGTCATGCTTTCGACAGATAACGTGATTCCCAGTGGATCTGGACACGCTCCTGTGACTACCTAGGTAGCACCCCCGAAATACGACATCAAATACGACTTTGCAGGTCACTTTACATCATTTCAACAAGCTGCGTCTTTCTGGATTTGGATGGGATGGTCCTTCTCCCGAGCTCTCAATAGAAAACGAGGAAGGTCCAGTCAGAACTACGATATTTTTCAGGGAATCAAGTCTTAATAGTGTCAGGACAAAATTATTCGATAATGATTGCATTTAAACGTCTTTCGTCACAATACTATATACTGGCTGGTTTCTTTCGGCAAGGCGTAAGGGAGCCAATGGTTGAGAAATTCGGGAAAAAAATAGACTCAAGATCTAGATTCGCGTTGCCATATTGCTATTCCATACCTTCCTAATTACTTAGGTAGATCGACAAGGGTTATATGGCCATTGGTTGAAGGTAAGTACTGTACCCGTAGTCGACGTAGTCGACTTTGACAGGTGCCCCGGCTCAGCCGCTTGGCGGCTGCAACTCAACCGTGAATTCCTAGAAGGCGCACAAGCCCGTAAACGTCCCATATTTGAGTCTTCCCGTGATGGATATGATATATATCATCGCACCCCGCGAAGGAAAATGTTCTGCAGGCATTTTGTTTGACAGATCAATGTGCAACAATGTCTAACCATAACATCCAAACTTTTCGGTTCGAAGGCAAAGCCGACGGTTGGTTCGGCCCATTCACGCAGCCCTTTGATGTTCCGCACGAATATCTTTTCTCCGCAGTGCGTGTGACAATAACCGGAGATGTCGGCAAACGAAATCATGAGATAAGTGTGGTGTTGACTTGTAAGCCAAACGACACCTATGTCAACATCATATACGGAGAAGTGCCAGACAGGAAACCATCCATTAAGGGACCCTTGGAGCTATCGCGTCTGCTTCCTGGCTTCGATTACGACTTAAATTTCACCGCCCAAGGGTTTTCAACCGACGAGCATGTTTTGATCACAGTCGAGCTTCTCGAGCTCGACTCAACTGTTGCAGCCGTCACTCGCGATATTCTGAGAGATGCCGAGTTCGATGACAAGAGTGTGAATGCACTCGCGTTTGGATTCTCTGAGGCGTCCTTTGCACATCTCATGGTACAGCCGAGCACCCCGCCCGAGGTACCGATCGGCCCAGAGATCGGCCCAGTAAAGTTCCTCAAGGTCAGGCTGAGCATGGAATCACTGGAGTACCCGTGGTACCCAATGGTATACATTGACGTGGATGCCGAGGAGCTTGTCATCGCGGGTAATCTGCAGCTAGCCTTCTATCGCACTGCGGACCCGGCAGAATTTCCCGAACCGGTCGCCGTGATTCTGGTTCAGGTGTCAGTCCGGTGTAGGCCTGTTATGGTAATTGAGGATAAGGAGATTCTGGGGCTCCACTTTGTGTCCGCCCAGCTGTTAGGTTCGACCTCTATTGATATCAGGGATCCGAGCGCGGAGACTGGCGTGGCTGGCGGCTTTGCGAGTGTTGCCCAGTTTGAGAAAAGTGTCAGCGACTATGTCACCCAGATCACAAGCAAATCGGGGGAATTAGGATTTGCGCTTCCGGCGTACCTTGAGTCACGACCGCTTCCTGATTACTGGGACCGAGTACTGAATATGAAGCTGGACTTTCTGGGATTTCAGTTCAAGACGGTCCAGGTCCATGGCCGGCCCATCTCGTATCTGTTCCTTGTCTTTTCCATGAGAAGCCTCAACCTTCCACCGCCCTGCTACTGTGAGCAACCATCGCTGACGCAGGCGGCATCGGAATCAGACAGCAGCTCTACACCGACTATCCTGGAGGTTCTTCAGCAGCAGACAAAGTACGGACGGTCTCTGCCGAAGAAGTGGAGCAAGCTGGTCACAGAGGAACGCGCCGACTATACGGATATCCTCGGCGCGGCGCAGGTCGCAGCCTTTGGAATGAGCGAGAAGGCGTTCCAGGAGATTGCGAAGCTGTATGCCAATTTCGGTCATGATCAAACCACGTCTACGTCGCAAAACGGAGCTGTGTACGCGTCGGTGCGTTTCTGGTACCGCGTGTCACTCGAAAAGGCAAAGATAAGAGATAATGGCATTGAGGCTGTCATCGACCTAGCAGGCGAAGGGTCCGCGAAGGCCGCCGTCAGGGACCGCTGCGGGCACGACGTGCTTCGTACGAGCGTAAGCCTGCGCCTCACACTTCAGAACAACTCGATCACATGGGCGCCCTATATCGGTGTCAACAGCACGAACCCCCGGGAGATGACCATCGCAGCTGTTGCCAACGCGCGAGTGGGCGACCCCAATGTTGACTTTGACTTTCCGGAAGGACCTCCGCCGCCGCTGGACCAGGTCATTGATTGGGTCCTCACGCAGCTTGTCGAGGGCACTAAGGGCAGCCTGGGAAAGTTAGCATCCGATCAGCTGACTATCCACCTCGTCCGTGCTCTTGAAGATAACGGCGCCATTCGACTGCGTTTCGCCGCCAACGAGTTCTTCAAGGATGAGGCTTTTGTCCTCCTAGGGCAACTGTGGTCCCATAGCTGGGGGTAGGCTTATTGCATCATTTAAGGATTGAACTTACGACTTTAGTAAACATCGTTGTTAAGATATTGAGGGAAAACAGAAGGAAAGTTGTCAACGAGCGAGCAATGACCTGCGAGATGCCGGTATTTTAAGCAGGAGCATTACAAGTAATTTACAGCACAGCATATCACGTGGTGATGTATTTCAATGCGATTCAATACTTGAAACCGAGCCAAGCCAAAGATGGACTAGCGTGTTTCGGATTGGGGTTCGACAAGAATTGTATCGAGCAAAGTGGGGAAACTGATTTCGATCCTCCCTGTATGATAAGGACTCAGATCATCGAGAGATGAGCTCGCAGCATCCAGACGCCAGAGGAGGCTGGAAGCCCAAGCCTCTCTCAGCCCTACGTCGTCCTTCTTCGCTCCTCAAATCCGCTAACCCCTCTGCTCCACCCAACCGAACTACCCCACATCCCAACGACGAACCTCTCCACCAAATCCCGATCACCTACTCCACCATCGCAGCTAGAGCTCTCTCGTTTCATAGACAAGTGCTTACCGACGTCACTCCTCTCCAACTTGCTCAGAATGGCCTGTATTGCAAGCCCTCAAGATCTGGAGGATCAGCGTGCTGTTTTGCCTGCGGATCGACTATCCTCTTGTACACACTCCAGGATAATCCCATTGAAGAGATGCAACAACTCCATTTGGCAGACTGCATATGGCAGATCATCTGTCGCGATTTGAAGCCTACCTTTGAAATGCCCAACATGGTCACCCCCTCAGACACCGCATCTCCATCTCAACGACCACCTCCCGAATCAGCGCCAGCATCCATTCTGCCAGATGAACCTTCAACCATGAACATCGATACAGCCCCCGAACAGTCCACTACGATACCTGAACCAGGACCGCAACAACCTCAACCGACCTACTCCTCTAAAGTCTCTCAGCCTCCTCAACCTCTCTACTCAACACCCCCCGTTACCTCCACACCAGACCAACAACCTACCTATGCCTCAGTTTTGCAACGCCCCAAACCTTGTCTATCGCACCCAACTTCCAATACCTATCAATCCGTACCTTCTCCTAAACGCACACTCACAATCGAAGACCTTTATCGCCGTTTCCACAACAAACCATCGCCATTCCAACTCAACAAGAAAACCAGCAAGAGCTCAGCTAGTCGAGCTCGCAACAAAAAAGCATCTGCTTCACAGTCTCTCGCTAGGATTTTAATCTCAGCTTTACCAGCATTCTCAAGGCTTCTAGCCGAGATGCAGCCAGCCGCAGGCGATTGTTGGCGGCCTTATCGAGGAACTCATTATAGCCGCGCCATGAAGGCAGCCTAACACCATGAACGGCAAGCTGGCCACGACAGGCCTTATCAGGTGAGGCTCAAAGTTCACCGCTCAGGAAGTTTGGAACAATCTCCGTGGAACACAAATGCATGTATTTACGCAGTAGTTGTAGCCTGCATATCGCCTTTTTAGTTGAACCCTGGATTGAGGTACAAGTGTGATGATTCATCTATATGAAGAGATCCAGCTATTTGTAGTTGCAGCAGCTCATCTCCCTGCTGCCTAGCGGAGTGTCTGCCTAACAGGCAGCCACTCCTATAGATCTATATACATCACGTGACCTGGGATCCAACTCTCCCCCTGTGCCAAGGACCCGAAGGGGCCGAGGCACCTCAATGATCCCAGGATCTGATCCGGCGATTTCTTTCCTTTTTTCCAACAAAGGTTCAGATTCGATAACTCCCCCTGAATGGAGATTCAGACGCTTTACAAGGTCTTCGTGTGTAGACCTCGGTAAAGCTTTAGTGAAAACATCTGCCAAGTTGTCCTTTGTATTGACGCGCTGGGTATCAATAAGACCTTCCTCCACCTTTTCCCGAATGAAGTTATGCTTGACGTCAATGTGTTTGGCTCTACTGTGGAACTCTGGATTCCTGGTGAGCTTCAAGGCTGCGTTATTGTCGATATAAAGCGGAACTGTGTCAATATGTACTCCGGGGATGCGGAGGTCATTAATAAAGTTGCGAATCCACATAGCTTCCTTCGCAGCCTCGGCGCATGCAATATACTCCGCGTCTATAGTTGATATAGCCACTGTTTTTTGTCTCTGGGATGACCACGATATAGGCCCTCCAGTAAGCGTAAACACCCATCCAGTTATTGACTTACGCGAGTCCTCACATCCAGCAAAGTCGCTGTCGACGAAACCCCTCAGCTAGAGGCCGTGTCTGTCTGAATAGACAATTCCCTTCCTAGGGTCGCTCTTCAGGTATATAAAGATCCAATCAACGGCATCTATATAAGCCCGATCTGGATTAGATACATAGCGGGCCATATAACCTATAGCATAGGCAATATCCGGTCTTGTCTAATTACTGCTAAAATTTAGCAAGCCGACCTTCGACTAATATTCTTTACGAAATTTGGTTTTAGCGACGTAGTCGCCTTGTTTCGCGAGCTTGATTTTTGCGTCAAGGGGAGTCTTAGCAGGGGCTGTATCTTTAAAGCCATATTTGTTAACCATTTAGTCGATATATTATTTCTGATAGAGATAGATCTCTCCTAGCTTCTGCTCTATGTGCATTCCTAAATACTAGGAGCACTCCCCCTCGTCAGATATCGGAAATTCCTTCGAAAATTAACCCTTAAAATTAAGGATTTCCTAAAGGCTTCTACCTATCACGTTTATATCGTCCACGTGAACTTCCAGGATAAGCCCTGTTCCGTTATTAATAAAAACACATAGATCGTAGGCAGAGATTCGCTAACCCCAGCGAACAAGAGTATCCCGGAGCTTCTGATACCACGCTCGAGGTGACTGCTTCAAACCGTAAAGGGCCTTTAGGAGCAGTAAGCAGTATCCACAAGGTAATTCCACATCTCTCGGAGCTTTCATATAGACGGGTTTATCCAAGTCACTGTTCAGGAACGCCATTTTGACATCTCCTTGGTAAATGTGCCAATGACAAAGCGCCGCTAACGCGAGCAAGATACGGGTGGAAGTCGATTTGACCACAGACGCAAACGTTTCCTCATAGTCAATGCCCTCTTCTTGTTAAAAACCTCTTGCCACTAGACGAGCTTTACGCCTAGTGACTTCGCCACCTGGTCCATACTTGTCCGTAGTGACCCACCGTGAGGTAACCGGTTTGATGCCATCTCGAAGTAGAACGACCTTCCATGTGCCCTTTTCTTTGTGTGATTTCAACTCTTCCATCTTAGCCTGGTGGTACTTTGTGCTCCCAGTACCATCAGTTCTCAGCTGTAGAGGTGAAGGAACGTGCTCGGAGTATACAGATAGACCAACTTTGAAAGTTTTGTGGCTATCCCTGGCCGCCCCGCGTCGATTGTAATTCTCAATATCATGTGAGTTGGATTCGATTGTCTCTCTCACTGATCCCGGCTCGTGGGAAGCTTGAAGCTTCCTCCGACTAGCGTAGATCTGGTAATTTTCCTGAAGATTCGGCTCGGTCAGGCCTTTCACCTCGAATGGTCGAATCGCCCATGACTCGTACGTTCCATCAGATCGCCGATAATTGCAATTGGCAACGTGACTGTTATCTTGCGACTTAATGCATGGGTAACAAGGTTGTTTGCCATCACAATTCAATTTCATTCTTCGACAGCGTACGCATTCCTCATCAGACGGATCTCCTTCCTCAAGAGGTCCCACTGAGGAGAAACCTATTAGAAGTAGGGAATCAGGAGCGCGATAGATTCTAGTTAGCAAACCATGCTGAGCTTTGTAGCTACATGTTGACTTTCCATAGATACATACCTTACAAGGTCGTCCGCGGTCACACTTCTTTCCACTCCTACTTCCATATCTGCACTAGTCACAAGGACATAAATCCTCTACGCCCTGTGGCCGACACGCTAAGCGCTAAAGAAGGGTACTACACTTATTACACGGAATCTTCCCATCGCATACCATTATTTTTGATGCGCATCGGTAACATTTCTGATCTCGAGGGACTGGTGCAAATCCAAGATTTTCATACCTTGCTTCTTTTTCAGCTTGTCTTCTCCTCTGTCGCGCTGTTGATTGTTTTGCTCCATCTAAGTTCCAGTTGCAATTCATTTTTGCTTTTTGACATCCTTTATATTGTGGATTACTTAGATCAACAAGAAAACACGTGCGGTTTGTCTGGAAGCATCTTCTATATGGCTGGTCCTGTTATACTCTTCCAATTAGTTTACGCTTGTGGCGGTTCTCAGGAAGAATCAGGCGTTTCGTTTCCTTTAACTGTGGTCTGCAGCCTTAGTTTTCTTTCCTACAAATTGAACAGGGTATTCCTTTCTCAGCAGAGTCGCATCTTCTTCCGTTTCGGAAACAACAGTCGCATTTATCATCATCAGGTAGAAAATTCTTCATATGATTACCGCCATGATTTGCGACAAACTGCCAGTAAGCCTGTGAAATCTTTTCATCTTCCGAGTAGTACCAGGAATCGTCGTTCGAGTCCAATAAATCTAAGTCTAAATGGTCTAGTTCGATATCATATAGTCCGTGAGTAGCTCGACGGCTTTTCCTTAGCGCTACTATAGGTTCATCCGGAACCTTGCGTTTAGCCATGCCGGCGTACTTAATTTGATTGAAATACTTAGATACAATTATAGGGCCCAAGTCTCTGTTATCGGTCTCGTCTTCATCATTAGCGTCTTCGACCTTATCTTATAACTCATATATCGCTTTAGAAAATTGGTACTCTTAGTCAGCAATTTCCTTATCCGAGGAGATTACAGTGTATTAATAATAGTAGGAGCCACCATCATCATGGTCACTATTTAAATTACTTAAAGATTCTAACCCGTCTTCCGAGAGATTATTATCTATAATTACAACATCTAGGGTAGGGATCCTATCTTCTAAACACAGTGTATTATATAGATCGCGCAGCCCTTTACTATCTTCGATCCTTATAACGCCGATCCGATAGACCTTATATTTCTCCAGAGAATAGATATAGTATATTACCTTACTCTCGCATCCAATAAAGTAGCCTAGCTAGCTATAAGGTTTATATAACTTTGTTATCTCAGCTGTGTTTCTCAGCTCTTATAGATACGTGATATATACTCGACTACCCTAGATTCTTTCTCTTATAAGAGTTAGTTTGATTCCCTATAAGGCTTCGTATGGTGTTTTTGTATCCTTCTTACGTAGTATACACGCTAGAGTTCGATTTTTCAGCTAGATAGTATATTATATAGCTTTAGGCTAGAGGTTCTTAGGAATCTTAGAAATTTGTAAGAGCTCGTTACCCTTTTTAGTAGACTTCGGCACAACCCACTCTAACCCGGACCCAACCCAACCCAACCCAACCCAAAATAGGTTTTAGGTCCATTGCTTCGACCCAATGATAGGTTTTAGGTTATAGCTTATAACCTAAAACCTATTAGGTAACCTATTAGGGCCCTAATATAGTATAAACCAGACAAACAGACTTCTAGTGTGTAACTATATAATTAATACATTTTTTGCTTATAATATTGAGTATTTTACTTACAGCGCTCTTCTAGAAAAAATAGAGAATAAATTAAATAATTAAATTAGGATATATTTCTCTAATATTGCTTAAAATCCTTATCTGCCCTACTCTTACGCTTCCTTCTTAAGGCTTATCTCTAAGTTATAGTCTTTAGTAACTCTAGCTCTGTTACCTTTATATCTATATCTATTAAATAAGGAGATATCTCTCACAGTCTATT